>NW_009718880.1:42279-57310 GCF_000703405.1 Apaloderma vittatum | reverse complement strand
CCTTTCCCTTTCCCTTTCCCTCTCTTTCTCTCTTTCTTTCTATCTCTCTTTCTCTTTTGTCTCCTCTTCATCTGTTCTATCTTCTATGTTGGGGAGTTTCTTTCTTCTGGAGGAGGGGGAGGTGAGAGTAAAACAAAGGAAAGTGGTTCATGAGGAAAGTGAACGAGAAGAGTACCGTAGTAGAATCTCTCCCCTGAGTTGCATGGTGGGTTGCGTGCAGGGAGATGGTTGCCTGCCAGCTGAGGGGATCAATGGTGGTGAAAACATCCAGCATGCAGTGGTACATGTAGAACCCCATGTGTAGCGGACAGGTGTATTAATGCTTGCCATAAACCTTTCTTGGCATTTTACAAACCCCCAGCTTGGTCAAAACCAAGACTGGTTTATGGTCCTGTGAGGCAAACTGATAAGTGCCAAATGGAATGTTGTAGAGGGGATCTGATAAACAGATGCCTCAAACAGCCCTGGCACCTAATATATTCGTGAGATCAGGAATCCTGGGGAGGCAGAGTGGCCTCATCTTGTAGCATATATCCCAAGGAGATAGGGCAATTGCACATGCTAATGAGGATTATCAAAAACAATTAAGTGCCTTGATCTCCTACCTGACATACTGCAGAAAATTGCGTATAAATGGGCGACGTCAGACACAAGGAGTAGTAGAAGCAAGAGACAGAAGAAAGAAAAGAAGAAACATGTAGACTGAGACAAAGACACCAAGAAGAAAATTGCAGGAGAAGAAGAAAAGATGACAGCATCCTTGAGCCCTCATTGGTGTTACCAACTCAGGAACGTGAATCGGTGATCTCTGTCTCTCTTTCCCCCCTCTCTCTCTCCCCACTCCCCCTTCCCCTTTCCCTTTCCCCTTTCTCTCTAAGTAATACAAGACCTGTCATAGTGCTTGCTTAGTTTATACTTAGTTTCTTGTAATCAGAAGTATAATACTGCCTGTTAGTTGTTATTTGTTATCATTAAGTAGCACACAGCTTGCTGTAGTTTTTTGTATAGCTAGTCTTTTCCTGGTTATCATTAAGTCATATTATATTGCCTGCCCTAATGTGTCTTGTAACTGAAGCCGATTATCGTGAGTCTGATCTATACGTTGTGACAAATTAATAAATGGTTGTGTGTGGGCCTTGAGACTTGTTTCACCGTTGTCCACTGTGTTAGGGTATTACAAATCTAAGTCCCTTGTCCTCTGCTCCTGGGAGGAATGTGACACCATGTCAGGGGAAAGAGAGACCACACAGGAGCAGAAGGTGCACCCGAAGTCACCCACAGCCCGGAGTGGAATGGACTCATGAGGAGGAAGAGGTTTGCCTCCTGTGAGATGAACACAACGTGGTGCAAAAGGAAGACTGTGAGGAACTCTCCTCAAGAAAGAGGAACAGTCATGGATGTTGAGTAATGGCCAGAGGGATCGTACCCTCCACACCCTGCCTCCTTTTGCACAGATGGAGGGGAGGAAGTATCTGGGAAAATGGGACGGGTGCAGGGGGAGTGTATTTAAGATTGGGTAGTATTTATTTATGTACTCAGCCAGTATCCTACTCCAAAAGTGGTGGTGATAAATTAAATCTGTTTTCTTCCCAA
The DNA here is from genome assembly GCF_000703405.1 of Apaloderma vittatum. NCBI lineage: Eukaryota > Metazoa > Chordata > Aves > Trogoniformes > Trogonidae > Apaloderma > Apaloderma vittatum. The sequence goes on along the minus strand of NW_009718880.1, from coordinate 55,717 downwards.
GTCTACTCAATTTATTTATCTATCATTTTAAGTGATAGATTATTATCCTTCCTGTCTTTACTCTCAATCCTTGATCTTTTTTGGTTTAATTTTCTCCCTCCACATCCCCTTGGAGACAGGGGTGGGGGGAGGGAGGAGTGAGTGAGCATGTGGTACTTTGCGGCTGGCAAGGGCAGTTGGATAGAATCCAAACTGCTACAAAGGAGTGATATAGGTTCTTCAGGAAGTGCAAGAAAGGAGGATAAGGAGAAGTTGCTCTTTATATGAGAGAGGAACTGGAGGGCATGGAACTCTACTAGATGAGTAGATGGAGATTTTATGGGTTAGAAATAAGGACAGGGCAGGCAAAGGTAACATTATAGTGGGTGTATGCCTCAAGAAGTGGATCAGACCCTCTGCAGACACATAGGAGTAGCCTCAAGTTTGAAGGCCCTGGTCCTCATGGGTGTCTTTAACCACTGAAGAAACAAACATTAGGACATAAGCAATCTGGGAGGTTCTCAGAGTGCATTGATGAAAACTTCCTCTTCTAAGGGATAAAGAAGCCAACAAGGTGCTTTGCTGGAATTCATATTCACCGACAAGGAGTATGTAAAGATCAAAGTTAGCCTTTGGTGGAGGTCAGGAAGCTGAGGGCAGGAAGGAGGGTGACAAGCAAGCTCATAACTCTATACTTCAGGACAACACAATTTGATCTCTTCAAAGGTCTGCTTAAAAAACTCTTTTGGAGACCTGAGAGGGAAGGAAGTCCCAAAAATTTGGTTAGTACTCAAGGATGACCTTCTCCAAGCTTAAATGTAGTCTATTCCAATGAGCAGGAAGTCAGGAAGAAAAAAAATAAAAAAACCCAAACTAACACAGGACGCCTATCTGCATGAAAAAAACACCTTTGAGCTTCTTAAGGATACTGACTTTTATTGTCTTAATTACATCATCCTGATAAATCCTCTACATGTATTTAACAATTGTTTAGAAGCCTCATAAGGCAAAATCTGTTGAAGAATGGTATGATTCACATGTGTGATGGGCATGTGTTATTTATCACATAATAGAGGTGACCAGAATGTTGGATCAGAATAAAAGTGATTAATGCAGACCTAAAGATAATAGTGGTAACTATCGATTCTGGCCAGTAGCTTGCACGCCTGCATAGGTAGATAGAGGAAATATAATCGCATAAAATCTTGATAACTAACTCAGGGAAGCTCAAGGCCAAAGCTCCAGTAAAATTATTTCTTCAATCTTTCAATTTGTTCAAGGTGATCATCATTATATGTAACCCTACAACTCATTTTTTTCTCACAGTATGTTGAGAGTAGAACATCAGTCTTGTTATAAAAGTTATGAAAGGATCATTTTTCTCTCTGCCTAGCTGAGCCAGGTATCATTGATGATCTACTGCTTAAACATATTTATTCTGTTCACTCCACTTTATAAAAGATGTTTAAGCAGGGAACTAGAGGAACATATTTCTTACATGACTGTCCTCAGGTGTCTTCTTCCTGTTTCCCATAGCCACAGGATTTTCCCTATACTGATATTCATACGGTTAAAACGTTATTGCTATTTTTTGAGCCTTTCCAACAAACTGATAAAACTTAAAGGTCATTTTCAGGCTATTTCAGCTGTGATAAATTAACACTAAGCTGATAAATTTTACTTGGTTGACTCGTAATAAATATTGGGAGTTAAATATTGACAGCTTGTAAGGAAGTCATGATTTGATTTGTCTTTATATTTTCTGCATAATTTTTTTTTCCTTTCTGCCAAGTCTTGCTGAATGTTAAGGAGATGTTTCTTTTCCCCAGTCAACCCTGTTGGAAGTAACTTTTTTTAGATTCTAAGTACTTCCTCTGAGTGTCGGTCAATATTGGAAATCTAATAATTACAACTCATACATTATAGAATTTTATTCCAAGATTCCAACTTTGAGTTTCTTTAGGGACTTTAATGTGATAGAAGTTCACTGGTTAGTGAGATGGCTGCCAGGGAGGCCTCAGCAGTTTATGATTCCCTGTCTCTGTCCTTAGCTTGCTTGTGTGTTTTTTTTTGTATTCTAAACTACTGTCACTTATTTGCTATTATTAGGAGTCTAATAGTAAAATACTGAAAATGTGCTACCACTGAGGTGTTACTTACGTAATCAGTTTCCTACTTAAAACAGTTTCCACATCTGAATCTGTAGACTGGTAGGTGAGATACACTTTCCAGGTTTTCTGATACACAGTTACAAGACTCACTATTAAGAGCCTGGAAGGACTGAAAATGACAATGTTTGCTACTGTTTAGAGTATTGTTTTATGACCTAGTTCTTAACTGGATTTTTAAAAATAATTAGTACAAATAGAAGTGTAACTCTTTCTCTAACATGTAAGTCTATATTTCCAAATTTCTTGTTTGTTCTAAGACACGTGAGCCAGGTACAAATACAGGTTCTCTCTGCTGAACATGTCACTAGACACAGTACCCTACATGACGTGATCCTTATATTTTCAAACTTTTTTTTCCTTATTAGTAAATGTTTCATTATTATACCTTTCTTACTTGTGTTAGTACTTGGATTCTATTCATATGTTCATGTATCTTCCACATCTCAGTTGCCCCTGAATTAACTTTGTTTCACAAGATGTTGTGACAAATTCATAACTCACAAACAGAGCAAGCTTGAAAGTGTGTCTGTGTTCACTGTCATGTTCTTATTGTGTTGTAAAACTCTTATGGTCAAATACCAGTGCAATTTTTGCAGAACCTTGATGCAAGTGAGGTACTACACACCAACTACTATTTGCATTTTAACCCAGTTAAAACTTAAATCTAAGGTAGGATTTATATAATCTTGTATTTTACACTTATTAATTGCACATTCTATTTTCTTCAATGAGAGGAACTATCTGTCAATCTGTTGATGAAAAGTGCACCACAAAGGCTAGATATTAGTATAATACATCAAATTCACTAAAAAGATTTGTATAAATAGCTCTGGCCCTTTTTTGTTAGTAAAATTTGGTGTGCTGTCCTGGGTTTAGCTAAAACCCAGTCCTATTTAGTGATTTTTACTTTTCAGTTTAGTCTCTTCTAAAAGGCTGCACTTTCTGAAGTTCGCAGCATGTTTTTGCAGACAGTGTGTGCTACTGGCAGTGGTAACACCTGATGTTTACAGTTACTGCCTGGGACTGGGATGCAGAAAGGCTCTTACTGATACTTATTCCTCCAGTGACCAAGGCCACTGCTGGCTCTTGTGTGCCACGCTGGGGGTGCCGGGTAGTAAGAGGGGTCACAAGGAAGTAAAAGGTTGCACCTCCGGGGGGTAATAGACAGGACAGGTGACCAACGAGAGTATTCCATCCCATATACATCATATTTAGTATAAATTGAGTGACTACGAGAGTTTCAGCCCTTTTTGCCCTTTTTACCTTTTTCTTCTTTGCCCTTCTCTGCAATGGCCCGTGTTCAGAGAGGACTCCATCTGACCTCCTGTTTTGATCCAGATCTTGACTTCTCGAATCCAGCTCCCTGTATCCAGCTCCCGCCGCCGCTGAGCCTGGGACTTCCCCAGTGCCTCCTGCTCTGTAGCACCAGTGAGGATTGATATCGGGGGAGGGAGTCGGGTTTGATACCGGGCTACTATCTATAGTTGTGTATAGTTCTTTACTTTTATCATTCCTCTACTGTTTCTATTATTGTTTCATTAAAGCTGTTCCAGTTTTTTCTTCTCTAACCCAAAAGTTTCTCTGCTTCATTCCCTTCTCCTTCCCATTTTGGGGGGGAAGAGGGGGTTAGAGAGTGTCTGTCCATGTTAGAGGCCAGCCCAGCCCTAACCGACGACATATGCTCTTGAAAAGGCACAGAAAATACATCCCAGAGCCTGTCTTATTCACTTATTTGCATATAGAGATATTACACTGTTTGAGAGTAAAAGTCTAATCCATGAAAAATAGTGAAGAAATTATTATAGTTAGCATACGGGTTTTTTCTCATTTCAAAATTTTTACATTTTCTGTGTTACTATAGAACCTTGGTATCTCTGAATCAAGATAAATAATGCATATATTTCTGTATGGAGAAACTACTAAATATCTACTGTACTGAAGAAGATAGCACCAGAAAAGTGTGTTTCATCCACAGAATATACGTGATTCTGGCAGCGATGTGATGACTTCCTCTTTCCATAATTTGGGCCTGGCTGCTAAGAAAGTTGTTTGAATGTTGTGTGTACACTCCATAGTTTTCACTTACCTTAATTAGTAGTAATTATGTCATTCTTAAACTATGTAGACAATTCATGACTCTTTTATTCTACTCTAATCAAGTGCTCATTTAGCAGAAATTAAGTATTGGAACTTGCCTACAGCAAGGCAGAATTGTTTTGTCCTATAGGTGTCATTTTGAGTTGCCACATGAACTCCGAGTCCATCATTTTAGTCTTTGGCTATACCTAAGCCAAGCAGGCTGACATTTATACCCTACTGACAGCCAGTGTTTTAGTCTAGAGAGGTGCTCAGAAGAATCTTTTTTTTCCCTTCACTTTGGAACAGATGCAGCTTCTTTTTTTTTTTTTTTAATGGAAGGAAAGCAATTAACTAGCTAGCTCCTGTTGTGCTTCTGTCAGATAAAGATTTAGAGTGTTGGTTTTTTGTTGTTGGGGTTTTTTTGATTTTAAGAATTATATTTCCCAGATGCTTATTTGTGAAGGCCGTTTGCAGAATACATGTCAATTACTGAGAGACTGGAAAAACTCTCGGTATATAGCTGCCTAGACATCTTTTTAAAGTGCTTATATTATCCATTTAATGTCCAATACAGTTCTACAGCAGTTCCAGTCTATTTTCTAAATAGCAATATTCAGGATTTTTCAGCTTTAAGCACAGCATTTCCCCAACAGCTGGAAATGTTTTCTAGCTTATGGTCTATTTATATGTATTTAAGCTGACTGCTGTGCAAAGCCAAATTTCTCTCAAGTTTTCAGAAAGAAATTATAAGATACAAAATAGGAGGGTGATCTAAAATTTTAACCTGCAGTCAGCTGAAAATTATATTGGAATAGAAAGGGAAGTTATTATGAGGTTTTTTTTGCTTATGGTATCTGTGTATTTCTAATGTCAGTGATTTTTGTTGAAGATGGGAAGTGCTGAGTGGTGCTTTTCTTGTAGCTGAGAGTGTCAGTTGTGATTACATTATCTTCTATTCTGCCACATTCTCAAACTGTCAGTCCTCAGCAAGGATGGGTTCTATACCTTTATAGGTAAAGTGACATGGCTGGAAATCATAGCTCTAAGTCCCTAGATAATATGTCAACAGAAGATACCAGAATTTCAGATTTTGAGAAGAGAAATGATGAGCTTTTTGTTTTGTTTTGTTTTTGTTTTGTTTTTGTTTTGTTTTTGTTTTGTTTTTGTTTTTTCCCAGGCCAACACATAACCACTGCATCACTTTGCTTCTCTGCATTGTTTGCTCATCGCACATCTGTTGTGTGGTGTCCAGATAGTCAAGGAGCAGATTTACCAGGCTTGCTGGTCTTTTAACATCATGAATACATTTCATTATTTCACTTGCAACAGGGAGAATTGTGTTCATTGTGTCTGCATTAACAGAAAACTCCAGAGAGATCAGTGTGACATTAGAAAACATCAGTCAGAATACTTCTCCATTTCTGAGCCGAATTAAGTGGTATCTAGCTAGAAAACACAAGTTCTTGCACCTCTTGGACTATTTTTCTCTTAGTCATAGAGTATCACATATGTCAGTGAATCATTCTTTGCCTTATGTTTAAAGAATCTTTTCAGAATGTGGCTTACAAAGTAAACTGTCAGACTATCTTCTGCAGTGCTCAGTCGTGGCTCTCTTACCTCCCTCAGAGATATCAAACAGGGTCTAATGGTGCCACAGATCACAGTCACCAATCCTCCTAGTGTTTTCATTCACTTTCCAGGACTCAGGCCTCTCAAAAGCGTATTGTGCCTAATTCATTAACAAATCTACATACCAAAAAGTTAAGAAGATGAGTCACATCCTTATTAGAAGGTAAAATAAGTTTAAGTCACCCTGTCAAACCCAGGGATTCTTTTGTTGCTTTTCCACTGATGTTTATCCTGTTGTCTCACAGTGGTCCTCTGGTCTAAGAGAAAAACTTTTCCACAGTGTTTCATGAGGAACATCATCTTAAGAGATCGTCAAAGATATTATTAATCTAGAATACTCTGTTTGCTATTTTTTCATGAATTTTACAATAAAAAACTGTAGTGACACTTTATTATAAAATGCTGTGGGAAAAGGCAATAATAGTACTAACATCAGAGAGCTAAGGAGGGAATAAATATTTAGCAGAGAACTTTTAGAGTACTAAAAAAGAGAGAGTAGGAAATTCAGCAAATCATTATTGACTTTTCTTCACAGACAAATGTTGAAAAATAATATTGCAACGAGCCCATTTAGGATGACATTAAATTGGGATCTTCATACATTGCAGGGAAACATCCCACCCTAACTCGTAATCCTGTTCAGTTTACAGTTAGAAATTTACTTGATGGAGGCTACTCAGTTTTGAAGGTGCTGTAGCAGCGCAGGCAGCGAGATGGTCCAGCAGCAGGTAAGCCACGATTTGTTTTTTAACCCATATGTGTAAAATTTACAATTTCTAATGGGAAGATGAGAGGTGGAAAAACATAACTGTAGCAAGACACATGAATATGACAATAAGGAAGACTCGTCCTCTCCTACTTGCTCATCTTCTTATACCCTTCAGGTTTTCCCTTTTTTAGTTTTTTGCTTTTAATTCTCCTCTAAACTTCTCTAATATTGTGAGAGTAGAAGTTTGATCTTATTTTCTTCAGTGAAAACCATGCATATTTTTACTGTCATATGAACAACAATAATAACAATAATAATTAATAAGAAAATAATAATTACATAACACAATTATATAATAACAATTATAAGCATATAATAACATATAGTATTAATTGTCAATAATTAGTATTGCTACTAATAATTAATATTAATACTATTAATTGATGTTGATAGTAATATTTTATTAATATCAATGTTAATATTACATTCTTGTTCTTTGACAAACATGAAAATTGTACATTTATATTTACTAGTACTTTGCTATTATATATTGGGTTTATGTTTCTGTGATAACAGCAACCTACTATAATGACTTGTTTCTGCCTACTTCTGCCTAGCATAATTAAGAAACTGTAATTACCTGTCTTTCATTATCAAGCTTAGATCTTTAGATCTCAAACCCAAGACAAAATATCTGTGTAATATGTGAAGCTGATTAGAGTTTCAGTATTTACTAGACTTCTGGAATAGCAGATATTGCTATTATTACACCAGACTGGATATTAGGCACCTTTGCAAAAAAACAGTTGGTGTTTATCCTGTTTTGGAATTAGAATCATAGAATGTGTTGGTTTGGAAGAGACCTCCAAAGGTGATCTAGTGCAACCCCCCTGCAGTGAGCAGAGACATCTCTAACTAGATCAGGCTGCTCAGAGCCCCATCAAGACTGACCTTGAATGCCTCCAGGGATGAGGCCCCCACCACCTCTCTGGGCAACCTCTGCCAGTGTTTCACCACCCTCATTGTGAAAAACTTCTTCCTTATATCCAGTTTAAATTTACCCTCTTTTTGTTTAAAACCATTACTACCTGTCCTGTGACAACAGGCCTTGCTGAAACAGATTTCCCTCATCTTTCTTACACATTTCCTTTTAAGTACTAGCTCTCAGTATTTCAGACTTTTAACCAATCTTGTATGATCAAGCTTTGTGTTCGCATCAAGTAGTTTTGTAACAAGGCTGACAGAGATTATGAAGTCAGCAGAAGACAAGATAGTGGAAGATAAGAAAAGAATTCCTATATCAGTTCTCTCAGTCCTCTCTGCTTTCCACAGGAAGACCTGATCTGATGAACTGGTAGTAAAAAATTAGAGTGTAGCATTTTGTCTGAGAAATCTGTGTGTGCACTGACTTGAAAAAACCACATAAGGCTGTACTTCCATTGCCAGACTAACTATTGCTAGCATTACATCTGGAGTTACATGGAGCCAAAGTTACATTGCCACCTTCTGAGGAAAGTGTTTCAGCCTTTATTTCTATGTCATTAGAGACAGGGAACTACAGGATAGAGTCCAGCAGAGGGCAACGACGATTACTGGGGGACAGGAGCATTCCTCTGACAAGGAAAGGTTCAGAGAGCTGGGACTACTTAGCTTGAAGAAGAGAAGGCTGAGAGGAGACCTTATCAATGCCTATAAATATCTGAAGCGTGGGTGCAGGGAGGATGAGGCCAGACCTTTTTCAGTGGTGCCCAATGACAAGACAAGAGGCAATGGGCACAAGCTGGAACACAGGAAGTTTCACCTAAATATGAGGAAGAGCTTCTTTACTGTGAGAGTGACAGACCACTTGAGCAGGTTGCCCAGGAAGATGGACTCTCAGTCTTCTGAGACTTTCAAGGCCTGCCTGGATGCAATCTTGGATAATGTGTTATAGGCAACCCTGATTTAGCAGAGGGTTTGGACTAAATGATCTCTAGATGTCCCTTTCAACTCTAATGATTCTCTGTGATTCTATGATCCTATGATGACTATGTAGCTGACTGCACTTAGTTTGCTGAAGTTAAAGCTAATTCAGAGTCTACATAGCCTTCTTTGTAAAAAAGGTACTCATGTTCCAGACTAGTAGGATTTTTAACCCTATGCACACACATGGTTGTCTGTATCTATGTTTATTTACACATCTAAAAATCAAACATCTATATGCTATGAAAAGATTTAAGCATTTATTTAGCATGTCTATTTTAGAACCATACTTGTGAAATACTATTGATGTTGAAATGTTTTTCTCAATATAAATCATCAATGATTAATAATGTCCTACAGAACAGGAATATGTTTCCTTTTTTTTGGTGATATCTTTTATTGTACAAAAGAGGTTTTAGTTGCACAGGCATTGCCAAGAGTATAGATCCAATTATTAGTTTTTTGTCTGCTTTCAAGAGCTGCAGATTAACTAACTTCAAAGGTGAAAAAAATCTATCGTAGAGTCAGACTTTGACATCCTTCTGCTTTTGTATCGTACAGGAGATAAGTAAGTATTTAAGTAGAGACTAAGCATCTGTTGATTGAAGAATCTTCTTCAACTCTATTTGTTTCAGCCAATAACTGAGGTAATTTCATTCCATAAGTGATGAGACTTACATCCTTGAATTCCTTTAAGAAACATTGTTCTTATAAAATGTATGTTCAAGAAATTGTTCCAGCCCAATACATCCTATGTTTGATTCTATGATTCTATGATTCTATGATTTGTAAGTTGCATATATGTTGCTTTTTGTTGTTGCAGTTTTTCCAGGGAGGTTTGTATGATGTTTGGTAGTATGAAAGAAATATAAACGTCCTCATGCTACTGTCTTTTGAATTTTTAAGTAGTAATTTTTTCGAGGTATAGGCTGAGCATTCATTTGCCTACTTCTTGCCGTGATTTTTCCTTCTTTTCATGTGGACTAAGTACTGTCAAAAACTGTCAGCTACAATTTCATCTCATTGTTATTTTATGCCTATATTTTAGGCTAGGTCTTTTATTACTTCATCTTGTGACTTTCGAATGGTTGAGAACTATTATGAATATTGTGTATCGTGGTCCATGGAAATCAAGAGACTTGCCTTTGTTCTCAGTACAAAGAGACCATTGGTCAAGTTCTTTATTAATATTACTAGAGAACTAAATGAACTCTATCCTACCTTGTCTGTATTACAACAGTTACTGTCTGCGTATAAACAACTGATGAATGGACTGCACAACTTCCCCTTCCATTTACCTCTATTTGCACGGCAAGAAAACTTTTCTTCTAGACCCACTTAACAAAAAAAAAAAAAGATAATTAACATTGTGACAATATCCTATGTTATTCCATTTCCAGGTGACTACATCAAAACAGTATGTTACTTTAGTACATACAGTTTGGATTTTAAGGATAGTGTCTGCCTCCTAGATAAGAACAACCTGAGTTTTTCTTTTCATGGATTGATTTTTAAAAATGCCTTTAGGCAAACAATATTCATTAGAAAATCACAAACAGCAGAAAGATTTTCTTGGATTTTCATTAGTGTGTTCAATAATACCTTGTATTACAAAATTTTCTTTACTGACATACTCTGTTAGGAAGATGAGAAAATCTTTTATTTAGTTGATGTTTGATTTGTGTTCAGACATGCTTACTCCTACACCTTGCATCTGTGTTTTGCATTCATGGAGCTTGTTAATTCTAAAGATTAAACACATTACTCTTATTTGAAATTGCATGGAGAACTGTTTTTTTGAAAACAGGTGAGTTGCTATTAATTTAAAGGAAAAAACCTGTAAAATCTGCACACTTTATTCTGTGGAAATATGTATTAGAAAATGTTGAAGGCTCTTCTGGTGAAAACCCAAAGGACCTACATACACAGAAAGTGGTTAGAAAACACAGTACAAATGCAAGTAATACTACTTATGTGGTTTCGTCATAGCTTTCCGTTTATCTGTCACTGCCTCAACATTGCAGATATTTACTTATGAGATGGATTTTGTCACGGAAATACACAATTTGCTAATATTCCTATGCAAATTTGGTCTCATGACATTCCAGAAGTAGAAAATAGTATGAGCACATTTTGTTAATGCATTTCAATATGTGTTTATAAGATGACTTTCTTTATACCTCAATACATTAATAAAAAAGTTAATTCTGTTTAAAGCTGCATAAATTATATCAATTTCTGTAGCTTAAATGTCTTAAATCCACAAGATTAATGTTATTGAGGAGTTAGCTGACATTTCTGACTCTTGTTTTTCTACTTCTCTGCAACCATGGTCTTTCTCAGGTGCCATACTATTCCAGTCCTGCAAAACAAAATATTTTCTGTTCCTCACAGAGATGAGACAATATGTAATGGATCAGAAATCTGGTTGCATTTTACTCCACTGAACATGTAATTATGAATGAAGTGCATGTACTGTTTTGTAACTATATTTTGTAAAAAGATGTTCATGGGATAAATAATCATAGAGTGGCTTGGTTTGGAAGGGGTCTTAAAGATCATTTAGTTCCAATTCCCTTGCCATGGGCAGGGACACCTTCCAGTAGACCAGCTTGCTCAAAGCCCCACCCAACCTGGCCTTGAACACTTTCACCACTTCTCTAGGCAGCTTGTTCCAGGATCTTACCACCCTCCCAGAAAATAATTTCTTCTTAATATCTAACTAAATCTACTCTCAGTTTGAAGCTGTTACACTTTGTTCTGTCACTATGCTGCCTGATAAAGAATCCCTCCCCTACCTCCCTGTAGGTCCCCTTTAAGTATTGAAAGACCACCAACATATTTCCTTGGAGTCTTCTCCAAGCTGAACAACCTCAACTCTCTCAGCTGGTCCTCATCCGGAGGGTTCTCCAACCCCCTGATCATTGTGGTCCTGCACTGGACTTGCTCTAACATGTCCACATCTTTATTACATGGGGAGCCAGAGAGCTGGACACAACATTTCAGGTGGAGTCTCAAAAGAGCAGAGTAGAAGGAGGGAGTCACTTCCCTGGACCTGCTGGCCACACTTATTTTGATGAAGCCCAGGATGTCATTGGCTTTGTGGGCTGCAAGTACACATTGTTAGCTTATGTTCAGGTTTTCACCCATCAACAACTCTGCAGGGCTGCTCTCGACCCATGCATTGCCCAGCCTGTATTTGTGCCCTGACTCAGGTACAGGACCTTGCACTTGACCTGGTAGAATTTCCTGAGGTTTGTATGGGTTCACCCGTCATGCCTGTGCAGGTCCCTTTGGATGACATCCCTTTACTCCAGCATGTCTACCTCAACACACAACTTAGCGTCATCAGCAAAGTTGCTGAGAGTGCACTCGATCCCACCATCTGTGTTGCCGATGACATTAAATATCACTGGTCCCGGTACTGATCACTGAAGAGCACGACTTTTCATTGGTCTCCACCTGGACATAGAGGTATTGACCACAACCCTTTGAGTGCCACCTTCCAGTCAATACCTTATCCACCAACTGGTCCATCGGTCAAACCCATTTAGAGACCAATCCAATTTAGAGACCAGGATGTCAAGTAGGACACTGTCAAATGTTTTGCATAAATGCAGGTAGATGATATCGGTTACTCTTCCCTTATCCATCAACACTGGAGTCCCATCATAGAATGCCACCCAATTTGTCAGGCAGGATTTTTGAAGCCATGTTCACCTCCTTATTTTCCATGTGCCATCCTCTTTTTTTTTTGCCTAACTTCCACATTATAGGGATGCATCATTCCTGAACTCAGAGAAGGTGATCCTTGAATATTAACCACCTTTGGGGGCTCTTCTTCCCTCCAGGGCTTTATCCCATGGTACTCTGCAAACAGATATGTGGAAAGGCCAAAGTCTACTCTCCTAAAATCCAGAGTAGTGAGCTTACTGCACACCCTCTTCAGGGTCACCGCGGCCAACCCTACCCGTGAGCTTCACCTTCTACATCTTCTACCTCAGATACTCTCTGTTGGTGAGAACAAGGCCCAGCAAACTACCTCTCCTTTTTGGTTCCTCTGTCATTTGCAGAATATTCTCATCAATGCATTCCAGGAACTTTCTGGATTGCTTATACCCACCTGTGCTGTCCCTCCAACAGATATCAGGTGGTCAAAGTTCCCCATGAGGACCAGGGCTTGTGAACTTGAAGCTGCTCCCATCTGTCTATAGAGGGCCTCTTCCACTCAGTCTTCCTGGTGGACTGTAGCAGAACCCCTCTATACCTGTCCCTGCTCTCCCTTTAATCCTTATCATAGGCTTTCAGTCAGCAACTTGTACATCCCCAGACAAACCTCCATGGGCTAGATGCTCATTGACCTAGAAGGGGACACTACTTCCTCATGTTTCCTGCCTGTCCTTCCTAAACATCCTGTATCCTTCGATTGCAGCACTTCAGTTGTAGGAGCCTTCCCACCATGTCTCTGTGATGCCAGTAAGAGCACAGCCCTGCAGGCATGTACACAACCAATTTCTCTTATTTGTTCCCTGTACTACACATGTTTGCATAAAGACATTTAAGTTGATTCTTCAATGAAGCTGATTTACTGGCTGGATTGCCTTTGTGCTGATGCTCTCCAGCTGACCTGGAATCACTCTTGGATGAATTGAGGTTCCCATCTCCTGGCAACTTTTTGATCTTTTTAACTCTTAATCTGTGCAGATGTTAGACACTGAAACAAAAAAAACCCTACTACTATTCACCAAATGTGGCAGAGAAGTGCTGGCTTTACTTACAACTTAAACGGATAAAATGTTATTTAAATGTTTATACACTTTAAACGAGAGGAAATTTTGTTGGGATCTTCTCCTCCCATTAAGGACAAAAGTGTAGCTTTTATGAAATGATAGGAAGAAGGGTCACCTGA
>NW_009718880.1:0-42248 GCF_000703405.1 Apaloderma vittatum | reverse complement strand
GGGAAAGATCTCCACAGAGAAGATATTTGGGACTTCTTAAGGCTGTTGATTTCGGTGTTGTGAATTTTTGTTGACTTTTTTTTTCACCAGTTCTTTCTTTATTGTAGCTTAAGCATTTTGTGCAACATATGTCCACTGCTAATCAATTGCTTACAGATTGCTGGAGCTTAGCACACACTAGCTGTCTTCTTCAAACTCTAAAGTGTTTCCTCCAAAAATACCTTTTCTAGGCTAGAGGTCCACCATTGATTGCTTTGACAGTTGGAGACTGAATTGAGAAAAGAGAGGATTTTTTCTCCTTTTACTTGAAAACCACAGTTTCTCTGTTTTATGTGAGTTAAGAGTTGCCCATCCTTAAGGATAAAATTTGGTCAGAGAAAGGAGAGAACAGTTTCTTCCAAGATTTAAGTTTTCTAGATGTAAAAAAATAGTAAACCCAAACACCAATAAACAACTGCAGCTATTAAATAACAATCTTGCATTAATTAGCTTCAGAAGGTATCAGATTTGTGGGGAACTACAATTTACAGTAGTTTTGTACCCCATTGCAAATGTGTATGAAAAGTTGTGTTTTCTAGATTGAAATGAAGAAGGGATGTTTCCCCACACACACCGAATAAAACATATTGTCACAGTATTTTGGGTCTTGCCAGCTATGTTCTGCTGCAACTTTTATGTTCCATCTCATTTTGGATGTACAATTTATCCATCTTACTTGTTATTTTGTTATTTGTGTTGTATTTTTTCAGCAGCCAAGAGGCCAAATTGAAAAAGTAAAAACACTGTTTTTAGAAGCAGGAGAAAAGCAATCATAATTGCAAATGATGGCTATAATAAATAAAAAGGTGCATTCAATTAAATCCTTCCTTTACAGCCTGCAGGCTGAAGGGAGACTGCTTTAATAGTATGGAATAAGGGGACAATTCTGTTGGCAGAAGTTTGATTTGATTACCATGTATTTTCTCTAATTGCTGAAGATCATGTCAAAAAGAAAACTGCTTAGGCAAAACCAGTTAGGCTTATGTTCTGGGTTGAGAAATAGTGAGACGATGTTTTTCAGGTTCTGTATTTAATATTTATTTTGTTTCCATTTGCTTCTGAGGTATAATAGCATTTTTTCAATCCTCATTCAGATAAAACAGCTTAGACTGAAAAATAGTTTCTGGTGTTGAAATAGTGATTAATAATGAACCATATACTGCACTGCTGAGAGAAAGTTTGATTTGACTGACATATTTAATTGAAAATCTACATTTTAAGTGGATACATGAGAATTTTCCTCCTGAGATTTTAAGAAGGACATAGCTACATGATTAAATGAAAAAGAAAACTTGAAGGGCTAAACTCTTGTAATATAGAGTAAGCACATGAAGAAAGGCATTGGGTAAACTGTTGAATTAATTAGTAATGTGATTAAGAATATGCTATAAAATAATAAAGCATTGTGCCACAGTCAGACTACCGTTACAGTAAGGAAGCGGAAATTTTTATAGTCTTTAGAGGCTAGAAGTTATTTTTTTCTCTAGCTTGTGAAATGGCATCCTTCCTGACATTTCCAATGTGCTTGGGCTACTAAGTCTCACTGTGAGGGTACTCACCCACAGTGAGTGGGATTTGCTAGCTTGCTAGAGTTGAAATGGTGGCTGTCTTTCGGCTGACTACTTCTTGTTCTTCAGCAGTGGTTAACAGTCTTGCAAACACACCAAGGAATGGTCATTGTTTCTATCAAGCACAAGTACTGAGTCTGCCTTTCTTCCATTTATTCCACTTTGTGTAATTCACAGGGTCTTAAAAACATTTGACACAACCAAACTACAAAAAGCAAATGTCAGTTGATGTTAAAGTTTGTCTCCATGACTATGACATTATGAATACCTGTGCTGAAACTCCATTCTATGGTATCATAAATCGTCAAAGAAACACATATTTCTGCCGTGTGAAACTTCCCAAAGTCATGCTGTCACTTGCTAAAATGACATGACTAACTTTAAAGAAAGACATCCTCCCTACAGAAATATCTTTCCTTACCTGTTTACCTTGCTGTAGCATCAAAACTGTCTGTCATTAGGAGTAGATCTCTTCCATGTTGTTATATTGTTATTACAGCCTACAGTGTGCAAAATCTTTCTTGAGTTTAAAATATGAAGTCCTAATTATTTAAGAATTGCAGCGGATAAGTGGTTCATACTGGTACAACAAATACTGTTTCACATTATTCTGCTTTTAAATATGAAAAAAAAAGTTCTATCTCAGAAAAAACACATACATTTACTTTTTTTTTTATCTTCACTTTTTCTTTTTTTAAATTTTTATTTTGAAATAAATGAAAAGCTGTGCTCACAGTGATAACAGGAAATTTACATTCCTACACAGTTCACAATTTTTTCATATTAATTGCAGGTGAAATTTGCTTTTCTGCAGAGAACTGGCGCAAGATCCAAGTACTCTTTAAATGTTACCTGAAAGCGTGAGTGTTCTTGCCTGTTTATTGCCCACTACAATCTACTGTTCCTTTAGCTCATAGAAGAAAATGTTAGTGACCCAACTGCCGTTCTTGACCTAGGGTTCATGTCGGATCAGGACTAGAGGTAGAGAAGCTCATGCAGCTGCTGTTGCAGTGTGATACTTCAGTCAAAATCAGTGCTCAGCTGCTTTGGGCGCCATGCAGCTTTTTGGCAGCTGCAGTAAAGAGATTAACAGCTATCTAGGGCTCTTAAAACCTACTGTAGTGAAATACTGCAGGAGCATGTTTTCTTCTGGTATGTTGGATGAAAGATAAAGGGGAAAGGCAGGTGGGAAGTCTTTTCCAGAAAAAAAAGTGTTGGAGAGCTGCAAGATGGCATGAGATAGCACGAGAAGCAACAAGTGGTGACACAGTATGAAACAGGGGCACATCATATTTTATTTGTCTTTTACAATAACACCTTTGGAAACAGAAAATCCACCTGCTCAATTCACTGACATGAAGAAACAGTCTAAGCTCATCTGTACTCTCTGGTTCACAGTGAAAACAAATTGCTTTTGAGTATCCCAAGGCATTATTTTATCAAATAGATAGATACGATTATACTTATTCTTAGTTGTTCTCCTAAAATCCTTAGTCCTCATCTCAGCCTCAAAGATACTAAGATTTTGCAATAATTTTGAAGTGTATTACTTATGCGGCAAAAGGAAATATGGTAGTAAACCTTTTTTTGTACAGAAAGAATAATCACCTCATAAGATATTGTGTTCTAAATAATGAAATGTGATATATTGACACTAACGAAATCAGGAAATCATGTAAAACTAGGGCTCTTCCTCCCTGGAGTTCAATGAGAAGATAATTATAACAACAGTCCTGCAGAGGCTCAATGCTGTGGATATAATGAGTCTTTCTTTAAAAATACATTTCAGGACAATGTAGCATTTGTGATTATAAAGAGCCCCTTAAAGTAAAGAGTAACAAAATTGCTAGAGATAGTAGAACCCAAAACGTAAGTCTATTCTGACTTTCTCCTCTCCATCCCATCATCCTTTTTTTAACTTAGCTATTTGTTTCACCAGTGACCTTTCAGCTTTTCCTGAGGTACTAATGTGTTCTGTAATAACCTGATGGCTTAGCTTTCTTTCAGGTGCTCAGGAGAGATTTAGCTATCAGCTTTCTCTTTTCTCCAATCATTTTCCAACAAACTAGAATGGAGAATTCATAATTGCTTTACTCATTTTGAAGGGGCATATCTGCTCCATAGATTGCAGATGGACAGTTTATTTGTGTACATTAGAATTGCACAGACTGAAATGTGTAGTAAGTTGCTTTCCTGCAAGTTCATTTATGAAGTAGTACACGATCTCATAAAGTCTAGTATGTAAACTGTACTATAGTATTTGGGTATTTACCATGTCTGCTATTTTGAATGCATATAATCTTCCAGATGCTATGTTGGAATAAAAAGTCTCAACCTTATTTTACTGAAAGAAGTTATTTTAGAGTTGGAACAAAGGAAACTCTACTGCAGTGATTACACAGAATCACAGAATTGTTGAGGCTGGAAAAGACCTCTGAGATCATCAAGTCCAGCCTATGTCCCAACACCACCACTTCGGCCAGACCAGGGCACTAAGTGCCACATCCAGCCTCTCCTTAAACACCTCCAAAGACGGTGACTCCACCACTTCCCTGGGCAGTGCATCCCAGTGCCTGAGCACCCTCTCCATGAGGAAGTGCTTTCTGAGATCCAACCTAAACCTCCCCTGACACAGTTTCATAGGAATTGTTGACTATTACAGATAACCTTTCTTGTATACAGCGTGTTCAGCAATCACGTCTTGCTTATGAGGTATGTTTGGAATAGATAGAGGTTCTCTCAAAGACAGCTAATTTTGGTTGGGGTTTAGTCCTAATTCAACTTGTAGGCTTGATTCTTTTCTCTCTTACACATTCTAATCTCATTGTCTTCCACTGTGGGAAATTCTACTTTATACTTGGTTACCAGGATGAAGAAGTTTTAGTCTAGTATGATAATGGTTGATTAAGTACTTTACAGTTATTCCTGCTTTTGTTTCCCTGACTTTTCCCTGACTTTGTCATACCTTAATGTTTCACTCCAGCGGTGGCCCCAGGCAGCTACATGTCTAGAATTTCCTTTTTCTAGTCTGAACAACACAGCTTGACTTATTTTATAAAAGCTCCTGCACAGCAGTGCTATAATCCAATGGTTTATTCAGCTGCACATCCACTCTGTCACCTGTAGACTTGTTTCTTTTGCTGCTAGAATTATGCTGATATCTGTTTAAGTTGGTGTAGACCAAACAAAGCACACCATCAAAGCAAAGTGTACTGGTCTCCTGGAGGTTTCCACACTGGTTATTTTTTAGATTAAATTTTGCCATTTCCTTATAAATAGATTTTACTTACAAACAGTTAATTTCTTGGGTTTAGACGGTTTAGACTTACCATTTTCTCCTATTACTCCTTAACTGTAACCATTTCATTTCTGATTGTAACCCAGTGTTGTTCTTACTGAATTTATCTTAGCAAGGATTATTAAGCAAAAGATGAATTACGTTTCCTTTTTCTCTCCCCCTACTTCTTTCAGTATTTGTTTTTCCTGCATAGATCTCTTCTCCAGCAGTCAAAGAAATGTAGCATGATAAACTAGCCCTCTGACCTGCCTAAGCCACTCTGCCCCTTTTGTTCTCCTTGTTTTGCAGTGTCCCACTTTCGCAGAAAAATTTCTGAAGCACATAAACCAAAACTGCCAAGCTGACTGTTATCTTTTTTGTCTGGCTCTTCTGGGTGGTGCTCAACATCTTTATGCATCATTCATGGTCACTGGAGAACACTGAAGTAGAACTGCCTGGCTTTTCTGGCAGATTAATAAATTTCCTCCCAGCAATCAAAAAATTAGAAGTGAAGATTATTCTTGTAACCTCAGTTTTAAGTAGAAGTGTCAGTTTGTGGAAAATTTTCTTTTCTGTTGAACACTCCTTTCTGTTGTGTGAAACCATAACAACTCTATGAGATTTGTAGGAATAACACCTTGAAATATAATCTAATTTGAAAACAGAAATTATTGCAAAAATATTTGTGTCCTTGTTCAGTCCTGTCCTGCCCTGACTTGCATCTCTTTGCATTAAGAGTAGTTGACAAGAAGAAATAGGCTATAATGGAAATTAAAGCTGACTAGTGGGTTTTATTCTATTTGATTGCTATAAATATGCGTTCTGCTCTTTCTTTTGAAATCGTTGTTCCTATATATTTGCTATATATAGCAAATTATTTAGTTTGTAAACAAAGAACTATATCATTATGATTAAATCGTAATATTAGTGTTTAATGATCATATGCAAATCTCTAACACAAAGAGCAATACCTTGCATTAAAAGCTACATAATTGATCTAAGAAACTCATTTTATTCTGCTTGCAAAGTCATGTTTAAAAAAGACCTAATTCAAACAATGAGTTGTATTGAAATAGAAAAAATACATGAGGCAGGACTGCCAAATTATTTATCTTTCATTAAGGGAGAAAATCACACATAATTATCTATGCTATATGAGCACATTTACTGCAAGTTGGCACAGAATTGAGCAGTAATAATCATAAAAAATACAACCCACAACTAAGCTGAATCTAACTAGCTGTTATTAAGTAAATGCCAGAAAAGAGAATACTGAACAAGGAGAATATTCACTAAATAGTATTACATTCTCCATAGTCAGAAAGGACTTCTCATCATTTTGAAGCATAGAAACAAAATTACATGCTTGGAACTTAATCAGTGAGTGGTTATAATGCACATCTTTGTAGCTTTCCCATAAACAAATAACAATTGAGCTACTTTTTAAATTAAAGGAGTTTGATGCTTTGAAATTAAGCAGAGCTTGATGTTCTGTGGTTCTATTCAGACATTTTGGAAAGATTAAATACTAACTATAGAAGGAAAATACAAGATCTGAATTTGCATTTCAAAACTTCCTTTGCTTTATGTTCCTAGCTAAAATCTGTTTGGTAGCTAATATATCTGAGCAGAATGAGATGAATTCCAATATAATTTCTGAGCTTACAAACCTATAATCAGGAACACAGTCACCTTAAGAACTGTCCATTATCTGTGATTAGTATATGAGGGTTACATTTTCTTCACCATTATCAGTTCATTGGCAGCTATAAATATATGCAAAGCTAGATGTGTTTTGAACAGTTTCAGTAAATGAGAAATTGCAAGGCTTTATATCCTTTCAGCGAGTATATACTGTAGCTCATAACAATAGGATGAAAACCTCAGTTTGAACAGTTTCCAGACCAGAATATTGGTTTCATTATATTAATACTTTAATATGTCATTGTGTGTCAAAGTAAGGTTGCAGCAGTTGTTTAATTCTGTTGACACATTAAGTAATAACATTGAAAGCATTCACTATTACTATCCTGTTAGAAATTATAGTAACTCCTTCAGTGGGTCTGAACCCAGAATACCTATGATTTAGAAACATTTAGTCAAATAATTCATTTAGGTCATTTATGTTCTTTAAAATTAGAGAGAGCTATAAAATATGTTAGTGGAATAAAATCCTTTGTAAAATTCAGTTATATCCCGTCCTATCAGTGGCTTAGCATTTTCAATATAAAGTGCAGGTGGATTTTGCTCCAGTTAATATTCTACTCTTATTTTCTTTGTTTGGCAGATCCTTACTGAAGTAATGAATTTTATCCGTAACTCCTTTGATGACTGAATATCTAACAAGAGCCTGAGAAAATATCTGTATTTTTATTTGCTTATTTTTCTTGTCGTACTATTGTAATTTATTAAACACATTTAATTTTATATTAGAGTTCATTAGATCTTGCATGCATAAAAATCACTTTGTTGGAACCAAATCCTTTCTCCAAGCAAAATCTGGCAAAAAGATTTTAAATATATCGCATTGACATTTTTACTATAGTATTTCTTCGAAGGAAATTAATTGTAAACCAAAACCTACTTCGTATTTTTGAAATTTTTTTTGTAATAAGAAAGAGTCCTTTCAATGGACTTCATAAAGTACTCTCAGTTAAGTTAATCAGTTCTCAAAACCAGCTCATTTCTGTCAACAAGCCCAGAAGAAAACTGTGCTATCTTAAATGGGGTTTTTTTTGTGCCAGAAGTCATTTTAGAATTGATCTCTCTTATGCTCTATATACTTTATATATGTATAGCAGCTCAGAACAGAATAAAGAAGAAACAATGAAGATTTTTAAAACTATCAAAGTATATGAGTCATATTGCAAAATCTGGAAGCTTTCAAGAGCATGAGCCATTCCTATCAATTTGTACACAGCCGCAAGTGTTCATGTCAGCACTCCTGCAGGCGGTAGGGATTCAAAGAGATGGTTTGCTGGGAGGAGACGGCCCCTGGGGAAGACAAAAAAAAGGTGATTTTACACTGCTTTTCTAGTTTGCTATGACTTAGATCATTATATGGTTCACCATTATATTGCCTTGACAACTGCAGCACACACAATGAGGATTATGAATAGCTTGTGTCACTGCAGCTCTGCTCTGACTTTTCACAGGGCTATGTTCAGGATTGTTGCTGATGTCTTCTTCGGCACAGTTTGTGATTTGGATTCTCCTGAATCTTTCTGCTCTGCATCTAGATTATTCGCTGGGCGAAATCCTGTCGACCAAAGCTACACATCACCGATTATGCTGGCGACCAGTGTACAAAGATGGCATTTGTGACTCCATGTACTAATCTTCAGTCTAGCTTCTCAGTGATTACTCTGAAGCAAGCTGACCAGGATGTAATTAGTAGTGAAATCTTGCTCTGCACAGTAGAGGCATTTCTATAGTGTTGCTAACTTCTGCCAGTACTGGGGAATATGTGAATATGGCTACTTTTGAATCAGGAATGTAGCTGAAAAATAACACCTTTGTTTTTATTTGCTTTGCGATATTAACAAATTTCCATTGAACGTGTAGAACAACACAAGTCTTTACCACGAAACAGAATTAAATCTGTTAATCTTGACCTCTGACCATAAAAATGAAACTTCAAAGGTAATTTTTTACTGGCAGTCTACAGAAAGAGCAGCGGGAAGTCTGAAATGCTTTTCTCCATCTGTCTTCCAGAGGCCAGATTTTTGCTAGACTTTCCTTATTCAGTTGTACTTAGGTGCTGCTTCTACAAGTTCTGCCGCTTTTTCCAACATGTCTAGATTTGTTTGCTGTATGAATGACCTTGTGTCTTGGTCAGAAGATAAACTATTCCTTCAGTTGTGTTGCACTGGAAGGAAAGACAATATATGAACTGCATATGAGGTGCTTTGTACAGCAAGTTCCTTGGAGAATGAAAAAGCATAGATTTTAAAATCTTCTCAAGCTGTTGATCATATATCTGTGTATGAATTCAGGGCAGAGTATTGGGGGAAAAGGAAAGAAAGCAAGAGACAAACCGAAACATTGCTTCCACAAGGTAAATCTCAGTACATCTGTCAGCCTCCAAAGCACAGCAAAATGAGCTTGCTTTTAAAGTTACTGCTATTGTGGCTCAGTCCTAGTTCTCTTATTTACATGTGAGGATTGTTTACTTCTAAAAACACAGTGGAGGATCTAATACAGAACAAAGAAATAGATTCTTTCATGTGGCTGCCTGACTCCAAAACCACCACCAAAGCTGTCTTTCAGCCAGTACTTTCAATGAACAGATTAACTGGGGCTTGTCCAAATAAACACAGAAAGTTCAGAGAAGTTCTGGTGGTTAATATGAACCGTTTGGAGAAGCTCTTATCAAAACAAAGCTGAAAAGTATCTTCCCAGTAAATGCTGACTAAGGTAGAATATCTCTTTGCAATTGTTAGTATTCCAGAGAAGGATAAGAGTGGAGATTGATTGTTGACAGCCAGACCTTAATCTAAGCCTCCATTTTTCAACTCAAAAAGTTTATAATGCCTGTTAAACCACAGCCAGGTATAACATGGTTTATAATATTTGATATATGTAAAGATATATATTTTTAAGATATTAATTAAGCTAAAGAGCACTAAAAAAGTAATCTTTATCATTGTTTTATGGTCATTCCTGGGAATTAGCCAAAAAATGATGTTTTGTTCCCCACATTAAAGATAAGATGTAAAGACCTTTTCCGATTCAGTATATAAACTGTCATAAATAGGATTAACCAATCCAAATAGGGCACTTTATTTTCTGTTGAGATTTTTATGCATTGACGTGGATGGAAGTGGTACTTACTACATGATGTAATTTCAAGAGACTGGCTGACCTTGAATTTGGAGTGTCCCTTCTTTATGCAGTGTGTACTGGAGAGACAGATAAATTCTTCTGGCTTCAGTTAATTGTCAACTTGTTTTGAGTAGGCCATTGAAATAAATTGAGCAATTAAACCAGCTATATCTGCAACATGATTTTACTCACAAACACATTCTGGAAAGAATAAACATTTTCTAGATTCTAAACACAGGGGTAGACTGCTTACAGTTAGTGTTAACTTCAGATACTGTATTACTTGTTTTTTAGTATGAAAATATAGCACATACAAAGTATTATTACTGAAAAAGTAATAAGAATTAATAACTTCAAAAACATATGTTTTGAAAACACACAGAGAATTCACAAGCATAGTTAAGTAAAAAATAGTCTAATATCACTGGTTACTTCAGGAGGAGATGACAGGACCTAGTTATTGCTAGAAAGGATCCTCTAGCAATACTGTGAACATTGAATTTCTGCAATATTAATTTCTTGCAAGAAGGAAGAGTCACGCTCATGTTCTCCATACTACTCTTTCACTAGAGCAAGCTAACCATAGAACACTAAAGGACGGTTTCTAGGAAGGCGTATGGAAGCTTGAGGATGCATATAGCAGATGAAATAACTGATAGAATCATCTGTATTAAGGCAATACTACTATAAACTAGGACATAGGTTACTTAAAAATTAAGAAAAAATATTAAGGACACAGCAGAACAAAACCTGAAAAATTAGGCCTATTGACTGTATTTTTCTGCCTGTAACATGAAATTTAAGTAGTAGGAACAACCTGCCTGCCACAAATCTTTGCAAAGGGTTGCTTTGGATTTCTGACCCTAGTGAGGTCAAATTAATCATCTACTTGGGTTTTGTCAGAACTGA
This sequence comes from Apaloderma vittatum, assembly GCF_000703405.1. Taxonomy (NCBI): domain Eukaryota; kingdom Metazoa; phylum Chordata; class Aves; order Trogoniformes; family Trogonidae; genus Apaloderma; species Apaloderma vittatum. Next base: position 31,631 of record NW_009718880.1, on the reverse strand, counting down.
GATATCACATTCCAATTTAAAGTTGTTCAAACGGAAATAAGTTCCAAAGACAGAAGTGTTCAGGGCAAGAACACAAATTTCATTTTACGCTGTATACAAGTCAGTAAAGAAAAGTAGATCTACCGGAGGTGTAATTTTCTTATAAACCTTTACAAGTTGTGGCTATGACAGAGGAATGAATAAAAGCTGTATTTTGTTCCTGACTATGTGTGCTCACTGTGTGTCTCTGCACCACAGCTTCTTGTGTTACTGCAAGGAAGAAAAAAATCTCTTCATAGGCAAGCAGAAAAAGATCTGTTCTTCTTGGAGTGTTCTTAGTGAATACTGAACTAGAAATTTGCATTTTCAGTCCATTAAAAATTATATAATTTTGGAAAAAAAAGGTTTATTAAAAAGAATCAAGTCCACACTCAAATGAAATATTTCAAACCATACAATATATAGATTTAGACGTTTTAAGCAGTTTCTCCTGAATATTAATTTTGTTGAGAACAGTGTTGAGTAGTGGTATAACCAGTCAGTCACTGGTATTATTTGCACTATCTATGTCTCCCTCTTTCCAACACACAAGTCCAACCTTGCCTTTATCACAAAATTATGATGTGATACACTGTTAAAAATAAACCTGAATTTCTTCCAAATGACCTCCGAGTACAAGTTCTCCATCTGCCCTCTGCCCAGCTTTTGGGTAACACATCTGCTGAAGGAAGGACTTGAATATGTTAAAGCTTAACTACTTGTTTAAATGTTATTGAAGTTTTTTAAAAGTTAAGCATATAACTAGACAAATGCATGAATATTTTTAATGGAAAATGTGGGGTTTTATCCACTATTGCAGAGACCGCAGTGGTACACTGGATGCTGGCTCAGTGGTTTTGGAGAACTCTGTAGTGAACGAACAAGTGCCCCCTGAGTTCTGTGTTTCTAGAAAGCATGTTAATCAGCCTTCTGCATCCCAAAATGATGTGGACTTGGTAAGGAAGTAATCTTCGTGAGATAGTCCAAAAGCCATGATGAAATGGCTTTGCAGAGGAGCTGTCTAAAATTTTTTACTTTATTCCTTTATGTGCTCTAGTCAGTATCCTTCAGCTGGTGCTAAAGCCTCAGCTTTGACTATGTTTCAGAACAACAAAAATATACTAAAAGATCAATTCAGAAGATGCTTTACTGTGAGTCTGACATCACAAGGCATTCTACAAGCACTTGTGAAACAAGGGCATGGAAGCTATAATACATCCTCTGTGGATTTACACTAAAGCCACTGCAAAATTACCTCTCAAGAGAGAAATTTAAACAATTTTTCAGTAATGCTTGTAATTTATTGCTCTCACAAGACCCTCACTGAGCTATAAAGGTGTCTTCTTGAAACTAATATATTCTGTCACCTCTCTGGCTTTTCACGGACATAATCTGAGTCTGTTGTGATGCTGTTCATTTCCATTAAAGTGAGCTGAAAATTAGAAATGCACAAGGCTAACTAAGGATAACTATAAATGCTCATGATACTAACTTTTCTACTTTATTCATTTTATTTTCTTCAGATGGCAGCATTTCAAAACGCAAGGGAAAAAAGTCATGTTAATACAATTTGGGAATGAATAAATTCCTAGGCTTAATGATCTTTTATGTTTCCAGTCTTCTGTTTGCAAGAAATCTGAAGTTGCACTCTTCGGAAGCGTTGCTTTCTTAAATGAAAAAGAACAACCTTTTCAAAACATCTCCCAATCATTTTCCTTCAAAATAAAGGAACCAGCACACACATCTGGTCTGACATAACAGATTCCAATTTAGTGTCATTCAAGTGGAGATAAATTCTGAAGACAGAAGTGTTTAGAGCAAGAATGCAAATTCAGCTTTACTATCTATACATTCCACTTCTGTCTTTAAGACCTGGAACACATCATTTATTATAGCCCTTGACTATTCATAATTAAGTGCCACCTTTATCTGAAATAGATTTAAGCTCATTTAGAATAAACATTTTGGAAATTAGGGACTAATTTAGATCTTGCCCCTCCATTCTGTTTATATATTTATTTAAAGTGACTTTACAGCCAAAGCATTCTTATTCTTAATCAAGCAGGGGGTTACTGTGATATTGTTTCTGGAATTTGCTAATACTTCAGCCTTTGATGGGGTGTTAAAGTTTTTGAACGGAAAAAACACACATGTTTGGTGCAGAATTTTCTAACAGAAATATGTAATGCATCTCTGATAATTTGAAAATGATTAAAATACACTCAAGAAAACAAAAAACTTTCACAGCTTCCATGTTTCTTTTGGAAGTTTGTGCATTATACTTCATAGATCAGTGACCTTGTCTGAACGACCTTTTTGGTTTCTGTAGAAAATTGCTGAATACAGACATAGTATCTCTACTTTCTTTCCATTTGATCAACGAAAACTGTGCATGGAAAAGTCCTGTTTGTTTTGACTTACACATTTTTCTTCAGTGGTGGCTAATTATCAAGCTCCTAGATTTGCTGGAACATGGTTGCAAATTTGATAGATCATGTAATAAATGACATCTTATTTCTCTCCTTTTCTGGGATCAGTTTTGCTACCGATTCATAGTAAAGGAGAAATACAAAATTCCATTAAGTATTTAACCTCAAGGCTTTAGGATGCACTTCTTCCTGAAATATGCTGAAGGGTCATATAACGCAGCATTGCCTGGTATTAGTGTGCAGACACAGACCTGGTTTTCCTGACTCGTAATCTGACTCAGGCAAGAATAATCCCAGATGACATCATTTAAGCATGTGCACGTGTATGTGGAAGTCAAGTCTGTGAAGAATTCTGCTATAATTTAGTGTTATGACTTATTAGATGGGACTTTCCAGACACAGACTTTACCACAAGCAAGCATTTCAAAAAATTGACACTGTTATTTTAATTCTTCGTTCAGCTTTGCTGTCTCACAGAGCCTGAGTGATAGGACATAATTCAGATTTCTCATGGCAATTTCGCTGTATGGATGAGATTATTGTTGGCAAATGATTGATGTCTCAGAAAAAAACCTAGCACCGTACCCAGAGATCATTGAAGCCAACAAGAGGTTTGTTTTTCTTCTTTGCTAAATGGACTTTCCTGATTTGTTCCAGGTTTACAGCACAAAAATAAATTGAATTTGGTCAAAAATATATCAATAGCTCTTGGGAACAGAAACAAGTGAATTTGGCCTTGGTTAGCTTTCTCAGCACATCCATTTACATGTTACATCTTTGTATTGTGTTTGACATGACTAAGTCTGAGACAGGATTTTGGAGGAAATCTATGTAAAAAAAATGAAGTGTACAGAAAAGTTTGGAAATACACATTGCTTCTTGACATTTCCTACAATTCACACTTGTTAAGTATCCCCTTTTAGCATTCCATCTTTAAAGCAGGTTCATGCTAGTGATTGCATAGGAAAGCATTTTCTTTTTGACATTTTTAACATTCTGCAGTACATTAAAACATTTTTTTTTAAGAAAAAGATTAAGTTGTCTTATTAGGATATCTTTGAACAGTGCAGAGAGCTACAATGCCAGTTTAGTCAAATTTCTGATATTTATTGTTAACTATTTATTGCGAACTACATACATGTTAACTATTTATTGTTAACTACAAACATGTTTACAACAGCTGACTTATGAAAAGCTTGGAAATAATTTGAGATTGCAGGCTGTGAAACAAGCCCATTTTGGATCTGAATCTAGCTGTCAAGTCACTTCATTTGGTTAATCTGACACAAAATGAAAGCACACAAATGAGAGAAAGTTTTGGTAAGCCCAAAAAGATGGGCATACATCTGTGAAGCGAGTGATTAGCTTAGTGGTGTCCTTTTAAAAATCAGCCAGGAACCCTTTCCCCCACCCATACAGAAACTAGTCCTTTTTGTTCTTCAAATGTTTGTTTATGGGATTATAATGTGAAAATGGAGGAGAGAGGGCTTGGGACTTTGATGATAGTGAAAGTCTGTACACCCCAAAGGTGGCAAAAGAGATAAGCATTATAGGATTAAAAGGGTATGACAAATTTGTGTTTCAGCTGGGGACAACACTTCAGCCTGAGATTTCCCTTTTGCTGTCAAATTAGATTTAACTGATATATTCTGCGAAGGAAAAAATACCTGGAAAGGTGGGAGGTTTTTCACTGACATGTGATTGATTGCCTTTGGAACACAAAAGAGGGAATCACCCGCTAGGGGATGGTACTTGTCCTCTGCCAGTGTCTTGTGGCCTCATGCTTTACATTGTTGTTTACTTTTACACAGTACCTCTCATGAATATATATAACAAGAAGAGGATGAAAATATATTGGGAGATTTGGCCCTAGAATCTGTACAAAAATGCTTGCTAGCAGTAAAATGTACTTTTGATCACTGATCAAAAACAGCAGACAGAGCAAAAAAGGAGGAAAAACAACAAGTGAAAAAATGTAGTGGGGCATAAAGAAGACCAGGAAGTTCAAAAAATGAGAACCGAAAACATTAGTTTGGTAACCTTAGTTATTCTCAGAGATGAGTCTCACATTCCATGGTGACTATGCATGACCACAAGAGTGGTCAATGGTCCCTGTGTTTTTAGAGCAACAAAACATCCTACTCCTCAGGAACGGACACAGAACATCAGTCTTGCTGGGACCCTGGTGTTCATGACACACTCTCTGCAGCAAAAAGCTGTTGAGCTACAGCGGAGTCTGTGAACTCACTTGTCTGTCGTTGACAAAGTGAATTGTTTGTAAGCTGTGATCAGGTTTTAAAAGAACAGGACACACAAGAAATATTGTGTATTATATATCTATATCTATTTCCAATGCCTAGTAAGAAAGAAGGCACATATTATTGATTGCAGCAGTTGTCAATGGATGCAGTGGAGAATCTATACTGCATGGGGATGATATTGCCCACATTACTGCTGACTTGAGCTTAACTAGTTGTCCTTCAGTGTCACAGGTAGAGACAATAGAGAAGAGCAAGACAGCAACATAGATCCACTGCATACGCTGAGGATGGTTTTCCAAATTGCAAGGAAATGCAGGCAGATGACTTCTGGAAGTTGTTCTTCCAAGCTGCTTTCACATAAAAAAAAAGGTTTTTTGCCCCTTACATAACATAGGATGTTAACCACAATAAAAAAGTGAGGTAGATTCCAAGAAAATATTTGGGGGGGGATATTAAAAAAAGAAAAACACACTGCATTTGTTTTACTCTGAATAATGGCAAGTCCACAAGAAACTAGCAGTTAATTACAGATAGAAGTAGTAAGCAGACCTTTCTGGTTTAGTTTGGAAAAAAAACCCCATAAAATCATAGAATAGAACAGTTAGAGTTGGAAGACATGTAGTTCCAACAGAGTGACATGGGCAAGGACACTTCTTATTAGACTAGGTTGCTCAAAACCTCATCCAACCTGGCCTTGAACACTTCCAGGGAGGGGGCATGCACCACTTCTCTAGACAATCTGTTCCAGTGTCTCACCACCTTCACAGTGAAGAATTTCTTCTTAATATCTTATCTAAATCTACCCTTTTTTAGTTTAAAGCCATTACCCAATGTTCTGTCATTATGCTACTTCTTAAAGAGTCCCTCCTTGTTTTCCCTGTAGGCACCCTTTATGTACTAGAAAGCTACTATAAGGTCTTGCCAGAGACTTCTCTTCTCTAGGCTGAACAATCACCACCTGTCTTTGTGCGGGAGGGGCTCCAACCCACTGATAACTTCATGACCGTGTTCTGGACCAGCTCCAACAGGTCCATGCTGAAGGTCCCAGAGCTGAACACAATACTTCAGGTGGGACCTCATGAAAGCGAAATGCGGCGGGAGAATCCTCTCTTTTGACCTACCTGACACACTTCTTTTGATGCAGCCTAACACGTGTATGGCTTTCTGGCTGCAAGTGTATGTCACTGGCTCATGTTCAGTTTTTCATCCACCAACACACCCAAGTCCTCCTCTGCAGGGCTGATATTAATCCACTCATTGTTCAGCCTGTATTTGTGCTTGGGATTGCCCTGACCCATGTGCAAGAGTTTGTACTTGGCCTGGTTGAACTTTGTGAGGTTGTCATTGGCCAATCTCTCAAGCCTGTCTGGTTCCCTCTGGATGCCATCACTTCCAGGGTGCCAACCACACCACTCATCTTGGTATCATCAGCAAACTTGCTGAGGGTGCACTCAATCCCACCATCCATGTTGCCAGCAAAGATGTTAAACAACACTGGTCCCAATACGGAGCCCTGAGAAACATCACTCCTCACTTGTCTCCAGTCAAACCATTCACCACAACTCTCTAAATGCCACCTTCCAGCCAATTCTTTATCCACCAGGTGGTCCATCTGTCGAATCCATGTCTCTCCAATTTAGAGACCAGGATGTCACGTAAGACAGTGTCAAATGCTTTGCACAACTGCAGATAGATGACAGCTGCTCTTCCCTTATCCACCAACACTGCAGACCTGTCATAGAAGGCCACTCAATTTGTAAGGGAAGATTTGCCCTTAGTGAAACCCTGTTGGCTGTTACCTCCTTATTTTCCATGTTCCCTAGAGTAATTTTCAGGAGGATTCACTCAATGATCTTGTCAGGTACTGAGGTGAGATACTGGCCTGTAGTTTCCTGGGTCTTACCTTTTCCTCTTTTTAAAAATGGGGCTTATGTTTACCCTTTTTCAGCCAGTGGGAACTTGATCGGATTGATATGACTTCTCAAATATGATGGATAGCATCTTACTTAAGTCATAGAATCATAGATTCATAGAATGGCCTAGGCTTGAAGGGACCTTAGAGATCATCTAGTCCAACCTCCCTGTCATGGGCAGGGACGCCACCTCTCGACTAGACCAGGCAACACATGGGGACCGAGCGGGAATCGAACCCGCGACCTCGGTGTTGTCATTGTTGCCAGCACCGCGCTCATCTGCCAACTCCCCCACAACCCACGAGTTTATCTCATCTGATCCCATGGACTTGTTCATCTTCAGGTTCATTAGATGGTCTTGACCCTGATCTTCTCCTACAAGGGGCAGCCTTTCATTCCCATTGTCTCTGCTTTTGCCTTCTGCAAGTTGGGCAGTGTGACATTTTCCAGTGAAGACTGAGGCAAGAAAGTAATTGAGTACTTCAGTGTTTCCATTTCTTGAGTAACCAGATCTCTGTTTGCATACAGGGAGGGTCCACATTACTCTTGTTCATCTTTTGTCACCAACATAACTAAAGAAACTTTCCTTGTTATTCTATGTTCCACATTAAACAAAGGATTTCATATTGATTTTAAATTCTACAACTAGTTTTTGGAATTCCAGTTTATGGGGTAGTAGAAAGGAAATGGGTTTAGTAGATTGTCTTGATTGGTCATCATTCTCACCTAAAAAATAGGTGAATATTTATTTGTACTGATTAAGTTGTTATGGCACATTACCCCACTGCACTACTACAGAATCCATTGCAGACTTTCCTTCTTTTCCTAGTCTATGTTGCACACTATCATTTTGCTTACAAGGATATACTGCAGCTCCAGATTTGCTTGAAGATGGATTCCTCGTCACTGGAATAACAATAATACAGTGGAAACTGTGATCAGTAAAAGAAAAGAACAATATGTCCTTTTTAACAGTGGTTACAGAAAAAAAAATAAAGAAAACACTAAATATGAATGAATATACATCCCCGAACATGCTAGATAGGAATAATTGGACAGAGGTCTTTCAGTAAACATATGTTATTTTTTTTTATCAGCTATTTCTTCAGATATTTTTTTTACTTGCTTGTCTTTGTTCTCTGCACCGGCTGTCTTGCTCTTTCTGTGTCGTGTTTCATTTCACTTGCTTTTACTGGGTGAAATGGGGCGGGGAAAGATAGGAGGATAAAATAAGCGGTTTAACTTCCCATGAGCATTGCTTTGTGTCTTGGCAGGAAGTCTCACTGGTTTTTCCAGAGTTTCAAAGCTCCTCTTAATATTATCCTTTAGAGAAGAAGTGTGTGTATGGACTATTACAGACAAAAAAAGGAAGAAAGCCTTTCGAAACACTGAATCTTAACTGTGATTTTCATTTTGCCTGTAAATTTTCTGCATGTAACCTTCCTGAGGAGATTTAATAGTGTTTGTTTAGGAATTCTTTGTTTTTGTGGAGCAGAGTGAAATATCTTGAAAGGGAATCCTAACACTTGTTGGACAGTTTCTGAAATTTCTATGCTTCTGTGTCAATCAAGATTACTAATATTTTTGATGGTTTTATTATTAAAACAGAGGCTGCCAGAAAAAATATCATACAGGGCTGTGAACATATACGTGAAAGAGAAATGTAGACATGTAATAGGAGGATAAGTCTATAACAAAAGGTCAAGTGCTTGCATCAAATACACTGAGAGAAAAACAGTTTGCCACTTAGGGTTTTAAAAACAGAAAAACATGTACTCTTCTTATTCTGTTTTAGTAGAAAGATTGATATTCTTTTCTAAGATTAGTGAAGATACAATAATCTAAGTATTTTAAATCCCACTTTATATAATATTTGTTAGAAACTTGTTATCTTGGCTAATTTTGGAAATATTTTATAAAATTACCTATGGGGTTCACAAACTTTAAACACCAGGGAGTCATCTTGATTTTTTTAAAAAATAAGAGTTTTGAAGGTGTGTTCTGAAACTCCTTTTTGCAAGAAATAGGATTTAGTAAACATCAGTTACTTCTGTAACTGGAGCATACAAATCACCCAGGCACTATTCTGCTCTTAGCAGAATAGTTACTCAGAGACGCTGATCTGTAAGCTGAGTTCACATGGATGGCCCTATGTCAAAATTCAGTAAATAACTGATTATAGTGTGCTTTCACTCTTCAGTATGAGCCAGCACCAAGAAGCTGTGTGCAGCTTTGCATGTGAATAGGATAAATAAATTAGAGCACTAAGGCATACCTGTCAACTCTTGAAAGCTGTACTGTAAACAGAATCACTTGTCGAGAAAGAGTGCATTTTTGAGTGCTCTTAGAAGCTGCTGGACTGGAAAGGTTTCACAGAGAAAGAGAATGGGGAGCCTTGTAGGGATATAACACAAATTGGTGTCACTTTCATATGTCTTCTAATGCACACTTCAGTAACCTTATTTTTCTGATAAGATTGTGACCCTAATGCAAATAAAAAGCTAGACTTAGAGTCAAATTCTTCACTAATGTCTAGTTACAACAGTTAATTTTACCTTCTTTAATGACAAAATAAATGAATATGTTTGAAACAAGTATATATTCAATCCAGCAATTTACTCTTCTGAGTAACTTTGAAGTCTGTCTATCAACTTAGGGCCAGGGAAAAAGGGTGTTAAAAATCCAGCTTGTAAGGAAAAAAAAATACACAGACATCCCCTGTTACTAACCCACAAAAACCCCCAAGGTTTAAGTGACTTCAGTATCTGTGACTATATAGAGTCAAGGAATTTTGACAAATCATCTGTAGCTGTAGAGAGATGTCAGTCTCTCTCTGTCAAACATTCTCTCATATTCTGTATATATTGACTTTGCTTTCATGTCAAAGCTGTAACACCGTGGCCCACACAAAGACAGCATGCATATGTATACAAGGGCTTTCTGTGTGCTGATACACAGATTTTGCCAGCACCATTTGCCCCAGGACAAAGGACTCCTGTGAGGTCTCTGTCCTCTGGAGAGTCTCTACACCGGATTCTTCCAGGAGCAAAACTTCACCTGCTCCTCAATGCCAGGGCAAAATGCAGCAGTGAAAGAATGGAACCGAGGGAAGAGTGGTCTTAAGTTTCAAATGAACTGACTATCTGTCACCTACATGCCAGTTTTCCATATCCTTGTGGTTATCAACTTACTGAATGTCACTCTGTGTAACGAGTAAGGAATATATAAACAAAGCTGGAATCAGGGCATTCACACTGTGAGAGAATAGACAGTTTATCTTTCATCATCCCTGCAGAGATGGAACTGGTAAAAGACAATTGTTTTGATACCCTTGTTCTCTTCTCAGGCCTTCCTTCACAAGATGAACTAAATCTTGTTAGAGAACTTAAAATTGCTCTTACTGTCTCTGCTGCTGAATCCCTTTTCTGCTATATCTTCTCTTACCACAAGAAAGTGCCAGATTCAGCTAGCAAGGATCTTACACAAATTTGCAAGTTATAGAATACGTAACAAAATGTATTAAATTTTAATATTATTTTGGAGTATGCAAGCTAGAGTTTCTAAGTGAAAATAATAGGATAACAGCAAGCATTTTACTTTTTCTTCTACGACACAGAAAAAGCACTCCACTGAAGTGTATGTATGGAATATATACAAAGATTTTGCTATTGATATTAACTTACCCGTTCATGTGGAATATGATGTAATACGCTTAAATAGGAAACATGAAATAAGTAATGTTAAAATCTAGTTTAAAGAAGACAGAATGTACCATTTCAGATTTTCTTCTTATTGCATATTTAATTTGTATTGAAGTTAATATGAGACAATATTTGCTGATGCCAAACCAGTGAATATTATTGTATGAAAATCTAATACTATGTAATGTCAGTTAATAAGACAGGAGCATTGCATTGTGTTAGACTTTCTCCCAGGGAAAGTCACATCACATCTTATTAATGTCTAAGAGGATGTTGCACAACCATGCAGCTGCACACTCTCTTCTATGCATGGGCCCTATTTTGCCTCCCACAAACACATTTCTTCAGACCAACCTGCTTGCACAATGTGTGCTATTTAGCACCAATTCAACCACCACAGCAAGAAATCAGAAGTGCGTGTAATTTGCTGAGTGCAGACTCTGAGTAAAGGGGTCAGTCAGATTACACAAGAAATACAGTGAACAGAGAACTACTTCAGAGGAAATCTGTCCCAGGCAGCAGGGAAACTTTACCTACCATTAATTTTGTGTTCTCTGTGCATTATTCAGGCTTATTTATTATACCTAAAATCAAGTAAATACATTCCTTATCTATCAGGACTATCTCACAGGAGACATTGCAGTCTGTATAGTGTTCCCTAATAGTGTGGTGTGTTTGGTATTGACTACCTCCGTATTTTGCAGACAGATATTAAACACCACTACAAGTGCAAAAGGTAGTGTTTGCAAAGCTAACATTAGTGTTAGGCCACAGAGACCTCTTTTTAGTTAGTAATTCTCTAAACACATATGCACATACACAGAATAGAGTAAGACCTTCCAAATTTTCTATTTAGAGTGGAGTTCAATTTTTGAGTTGAATCTTTGGCTTAGTAGATCAGTAGACCTCTTTGTGGCTTTTACTTGATGTGGCAAGATCATGTCCTGGCTCTGTGGTCTTTATGTCACTCAAATGAGGGATATGGTGGAAAAATCCTGACATCTGTCCTGTAGGCCTGGGTCTGGTGACGCTAAGGAGGAGAAATGGAGAGGAATGGTTTAGGTCATATCAGGATCTGGAAATCTACACACAGTTCTGCGTACAGATATATTGTATTGGATTAACAACTACATTTTCTGTCATGTCCCTGTCTCTTTTTCTCTGTATTGTATCCTGGTTGTGAAGTCCATTTGTTCAATGTTTTCGCTTTTCAGACACATAGATGAGTAACAGGTAAGAGGTTTTCAACCCTGAATCATTTTCCGTAACACGGTCAATGTTGGAGTTGTCAGCATGGAAACATTGTGCATATATGCTGGCAATTCTCATTTCTAGGTTAAAACAGTCATGCTAGAGCAGATGTCTGGAGAAGCAGAGATTTTACAGAGAGACAGTGAAAGAGTTTACCACTATTTCTGAAAGAGGTAGTTCTGGAATTACTATTTTTAGGAAGATGTGTCAATACTTGGCTGTAGAGTTCAGATATACTCATTGAGCCCTTATTCAAACTTCTCTGTGAAAAGACCTCTCAGCACACTCTTAAGTTGTACAGGACTGTTAGTATGTGGCCTGGTAGGAAACAATACACAGAGTGTACAGGACGTAGCTTTGAGGGGGACAGAGTCTGGTCATTGCATCTCATATGCACTACTTCATGAAGAATAGGAATATCTGCTTAGTTTATTGCAACCTAAGTTTAGGATTTTAATATTTTTAACATTGAAAAAATCCCTTTTGACTGACTCCTTTTCTGTAAGAAGAAACTCCTTCCCAGGAGGAAACCCTGAATACAGAATTCATCTAGAGAAAATATGTATCTCATAGTTGCAAGATTCTCACAATAAAGCCTTTTAACAGTAAGTCTGACAAGCCTTTAAGTAAATCACAGTAGTGCTGCCAAATGCAACTAACACACATTGCTTCTTTCCTGTGGCAGTAAAATTGATGCTTTAAATGAGTCTTGCAACAGGATTCTCTGCTAATTGTAGAAATAGATAACATGTGCCTTGAGCAGCTATTATTCATTTGACAGTAATTTTTCTTAAACTGTGAGGGGCATTCTGTCTTAATAGTGCTTAAGTGTCTGATACTCCCTCAAGAAATGTTAAACCTCTTCCATTAAGGAAATCACTGGCTTGTGGATTCTGGCTTTTAGAACTGAAATTACCTGAGATGGTATATGTTTAGCTTCTTTTAATAAAAAAATTTCATATGCAGAGCCAAATACCAGAATTTACTCTCAAAGGCCTTGTTTTTCTCCTTTGGGAGTATTTCCTATCCTGTGACTCTACAATGTTATTTAGCCTGGACTATGTAGTTCAAATATAGGAAGGAAAAATATCCACATGAATTTAAAAAAGAAAGGTGATATCTTGATGAAAATGCACATAGGTACTACTCTGCAGATGGGATGATTTTACCGAGCTTTTGGATCCTAGGAGTAGCAACATCAGCTATCTTGGTTTCTCAAGGCTTCCTTAGTCCTAGAAGAACCCCGTGTTGTCTAGGGGTCTACCTCAGCTCTCAAGAAGCACCTCAGGTTTTCTTCCTTTCATTTCCAGGTCCCTGAGTGGCCATTATGCAAGAGAGATCTGACAAACTAAAGTGATGCATTTTGCATGTGCCATCCTTTCAACTCATTTTGCTCCATTGCTTGTGTGACTTGAGCTACTACTTCATATATGTTAAGAATATGAAATTTTGGTTCATTGTAGAATACTTGCTCAGCTCAGGAGAGCTTGAATTTCTAAGCAATTAAATGAGCCGATAGAAGATTAAAGTTTTAATGTGCATTAAAATCCAGCTAACAGAGAGAAATTTTTAATTTTATCTCCCCAATAAAAAGAGGAGAGGACTTAATTTGAGAGAGGAGTAGAACCAAGTACAAACTGCCAATGATTCTGTGAAATACTGAAATGCTCTTCTATCAGGAGCATGAGATGCATGTAGTAAAATTAATTTAAGATTAATCATAAATGACAGTTCAAGTAGATTAGGAAGGAGAAAACTTGCATAAGAAAGAACTACAGAGGAATTAAAAGTTACATAAAAGAAATTAGAGACTGTAACCACTGTCTTCATAAAAACCACTTTACTTGTTGATCAGCTAACCAATTTAAAACATACACTTATAGTAGCATTTGAACCATTTCTGAAGATGTCATAGGGAAAAACTCTTATGTACAATAATTAATGTCATTAACATGAGGAATGATTAAACTGTCTTCATTGTGGCTCTATAAAGAAATTTAAACAGTTTAATTCTGAATTGCGAATAGTGAAATGCTACATTTCAGGTCTTCTGGAGAAAATGCCATTAACTGAAAATGTAACCATCGAATTTCATGCCGCAACATATTCTGCCTGAAATCAAAACTAAGTAAATTATATTTACTTACAAGGACAACGGATGATTAAAAATAGATTTTATTTTATTTTATTTTATTTTCCTACAACACATCAAATCAGTTTCATGTTCAAATGGTTCTAGCAGTATCGTGTAATATTTAGCATTAGAAGTTTGAAAAACAAATGTGTTGTGAAAGCTCTAAATTAAGCTTTATCTTTAATTAGTATTTCTATGAAAGAGAACTAGTTATTAAGATAAGAATTTGTTTGTCTACTTGAAGTTGTCCAGTTAAGATGATATGAACTAATGAATGTGGCAATAAATAAATATTTATACTTGCTTTACCTGTTTAATCTGCTTTTTACAGTGACACGTGGCCACTGAACTTGAAGATCTTTCTGAAAGATGCTGATGCAACATGAACAAAAGGATGATCCTGTCCTAGAAAGCACATAACTGGAGCATAAAAGAAGAGATGCTCCATGTTAACTGTTTAAGTGTGTTATGCCAGACTGACAAAAAGATTAGGGCTGATTCATTGTGAAGTCTTATGGTGTTGGCCACCTAAATGTCTGCTGGAATCAATGGTCATGAAAGACATCTAGTATCAGTGTAGGAAAGGTTAAAAACCTAGAAGGAGGCCCGTTTGGTAAGACAACAAAGTAATCTTTAATATTAGCACAGAATCTGCCAAATGGAAACAAACATCTTTAAATTCACACCCTTTTGGAAGTCATGCCACTTCCTTTGAGCAAGAGAGAAAGCCTCTGCTTTAATTTGCAGAGGCAAAATCTCTTCCTGGACTGTTCTTTACCCCCAGGAGGTAAAGAAAAGGCCAAAAGGAAAATGAAAAGAAAAATGAAATATCTTCCATTTACAATAAATTTTGTGGAAATTTCTGAGGGAAATGCAAGTATTGCATTTGATGAGTACTGTTGAGCAAGATCTTTTCCCCATCTACAAAGAATGAAGGCATGCTTGTTTTTTTGTTTTGTTTTTACTTAGCACTTGAAACCATGTGTTTTGATGATGAATGGTGCTCTGAAATTTACGAACTTGGAAATGCTCTTCACTGAAGAGTCAATGTCCTCAGAAAATGGAATTCCTGTAAATCTTCAAAACCTAAGCTGTATCTCACTGTTCCATCATTTGCTTGTTCCTGGCATGAAGTATAAGATCTGTGTAGAAAAGACGTTATTTGAGGAAAAGGTAATACTGTGCCAACAATGTATTGGTGGGATTTGCTCATATGCAATCTCTGAAGGCTGTTGCATCCATCACGTCTTTGTAATTTGCCTCTGGTGCTGAGGATGGGAATGCAGGTAGTCTATGATGTTGGATGGAGAAAAATCTCATTTATCATGTGGTGAGTGAATCCTGCTATAAATACTTAAATATTTGATAAAATTATGTTGCAATGTGGTTATGTTTTGTGAAAGAACTCATCTTTTCTGGGAGTAGTTAGCTGTCTGAGGGAAGTGAGCAAAGTAGCATGTAATTTGTGTAGTTCCATAAACCTCAAAACCAGCATAACCATTTAGCTGTCAAGTCTTGGCAAGCCTGGTGAGGTTCTATATGGGTTAAGAAAGAAAATGACTAATTCAAGTTATATGACAGCAGAATAAAAATCCAATGTCGATCTTGAATGTCTTTGTGAACATTCTGTGTGACTCACCTGCTATCTATATGCTTTTGTACTCCGAGAGGGCTTTATAAGGATAGATACACTGATAAAGTGGTGCTCAAATGTTATGACAGTCTTACAATATGCTGTTTAATATAGACTGCTGGAATGTTTAAAACAAGTCTAAATTTTACCATAGAATGGAGATGATTTTCAAAATGTGTATTTACAGATAATAAATGCCATATAGTTCCATGAAAATGTCAGATTCAGGATCAAAACCACTTTGAGATCAAAAAACAATGAAAAGTTGGAAGTTGTTAGGGTAGAAGCAAAACACAGGACTGCATTTTGCCAGCTGTCTCTTTAATAGTGTGCATAATTCTGATCTCCTCATCTAAAAAGCAAACAATAGAAGATACTGTAGAAGTGAGGAAACTTCAGAATGGGACAACAAGGAAGATCATAGATACCAAGCAGTTTCTGTATTGGGTCTGTCTGAGCAAACTAGGACTCTCCAGCCAGGATCAGAATGATTTCAGGAGGCAGGTCCAAAAATCATCATGTCATGGAGGAAATTAATTGATTTTCTCACCAGGACGTTCTAGTAGGAGGCTAGTTCAAAACAATCAGAGAAGGTGGCTCCCAATCAAATAGATAATAAGCTGTGCTCTCTGCTGAAGTTTGTTGTGGGAAGCTCAAGTTCACATGAAGGAATGAAAAGGCAGACTGGACAGGTTCTCGGAAAAGAATATCAAAATCTTGGGATCTACATATGGTTACAAAATATACATACTTCTAAACACTCAGACAGCCTTCTGCGCTGAATATTTTTGAATTTCAAAGCAAGTTGTGTTAGGAAGAAGAATCATGTAGTTTGTCCTTTCCCATTCTTTCTAAGTCATTTGCTCACAGATGCAGCTGGAGGCAGAAAACTGAGTTATACTCACCTTTGAATTGATGCAGTACAGCTGCTATGTTATAAAACTACTACCAAAATTATTATAGATTAAATAACAATTGCATCATATGACTGAAAAAAAAAGTAATAGAATTTTATATGTCTGAAATGAGCTTTGAAAAATTCAGTGTCTCCTCTTGGTAGTAGAGTCCTTCTCATGCACGTATTTCACCAATTCAGAAAAGCAAACCCTAACATCAGCCATCAGCTGTTTCATAGGACTCCAAGCCCAAAAGCAATATTAGGAAAATTTGCATTTGACACCAGAAAAGTGTGCAAAATATTGTTGCATAGAAGTGGACTTCTTAATTTTCCATTGTTTTATATCTAAGTAGGTGAACAATAGTGAGCTCAAGCATGTTACTAAAGTTTTTCTTCTCTATGACATAAATACAGCAACTTGAAAAATAAAGTGGATGCTTATAAAGTGCCTGAGTCCTTAATTTTGACTGACGAATGGAACACTATCATCAATACACACTCCCTTAGTGTAACCTAAGAATATATGCAATTATTTCATTCAGCTCCGTAATGGCACTTGCTATAACTAACACAGCAATGATTTTTTTATTCTATTCTATTTTTTCTTCATGAGTTCATAGTTTTAAATCAATATTTTTTAAACATGGAAACTTTATAACATCATTAAGTGCTGTAGTATTGACATATATATTGCCTTTCCAGCTATATTCTCCTTGTTTCTTTGCTGTAGCATTCTGGTAGACTCTCTTTTTGGAAGCGGTAGTTTAACATATTTTTGTTTGCTGTGATGTCAACGGTTAACTCCAATTTGTAAAATTTTTCTTATGCCTGATGTACGTCACTTTTTTCTCCCCAAAATGAAACAGAACTAGCTTGAACTCTACACTCCCATCTTTCAGATGTCCAGTGTGGTAAAAGCATATGCTGACATTAATTTTCATTAAGTATGAGTTCTCAACCCTCATCCTTCTATTATTCTTATCAAGGCAGCTCCCACCTGCACTTTTTCTGAAAGACATCAGCATGTGCACATTAAAGTTTTACATTGCTTTAGTTCCCCTCTACACAGGAAGCCACTTTCCAAGTGGAGGTTAAGAATCTGTTTATGTGTAATGTTGAATTCATCCCTCTGATTTATCCCCTTGGCCCCTAAAATAAGAGAACATTCATTTTTAATGCAAGGAATGAGAGAATGCAGCATGGTAAGTTGGAGAGATTTTTACGTGAACTTCTGAGTTTAAAAAAGAAAAAAAGAACAAATAAATCTGTGTTATTCTGCCTTCAGATTTTTCTGCCTTCAGATTTTTCTGCCTAACATTTTTAATCACTAAAACATAGAGGTGATTAATATTTACAATTCATTTTGCCTTAAATAGGGAAACGTTTACAATTCATTTTGTCTAAAATGGGGACATTTCCCCCTTCCGCAATATTTCTCCAGTTTACATATACTGATTTAAACCAGTAGAATGACACTGAAATTTCTTGTACACCAGACTGCTGGATACTTCTACCTCTCATCACACAGATGGCAGACTACATTCAGAAACCTGTAATGAATTCTGCATCAAGATAAACTGAACACCCTACATGCATCTCATTGCTATGTGGTGTGATAAAAAGATGTCCTGGGTTTGAGCTAAAACCCAGTCCTATTTAGTGATTTTTACTTTTCAGCTCAATCTCTTCTAAGAGGCTGCACTTTCTGAAGTTCTCAGCATGTTTTTGCAGACAGTGTGTTCTACTGGCAGTGATAACACCTGATGTTTACAGTTACTGTCTGGGACTGGGATGCAGAAAGGTTCTTGCTGATACTTATTCCTATAGTGACCAAGGCCACTGCTGTCTCTTGTGTGCCACGCTGGGGGTGCCGGGTAGTAAGAGGGGTCATGAGGAAGTAAAAGGTGGCACCTCCAGGGGGTAATAGACAGGACAGGTGACCAACGAGAGTTTTCCATCCCATATACGTCATATTCAGTATAAATTGAGTGATCATGAGAGTTTCGGCCTTTTTTGCCCTTTTTGTCCTTTTCTTCTTTGCCCTTTTCTGCAATGGCCCGTGTTCAGAAAGGACTCCATCTGACCTCCTGCTTTTGTTCCGGATCCTGACTTCTTGAATCCAGCTCCCTGTATCCAGATCCCGCCACCGCTGAGCCTGGGACTGCCCCAGTGCCTCCTGCTCTGCAGCACCAGTGGGGATTGATATAGGGGGAGGGAGTCGGGTTTGATATTGGGCTACTATCTGTAGTTGTATATAGTTCTTTACTTTTATCATCCCACTATTATTTCTATTATTGTTTCATTAAAGCTGTTCTAGTTTTTTTCTTTTCTAACCTGAAAGTCTCTCTGTTTCATTTCCTTTTCCTTCCCATTTGGGGGGGAAGAGGAGGTTAGAGAGCATCTGTCCGTGATAGCGGCTGGCGCAGCCCTAACTCGTGACAAGAGAATAGTATGCTCAAAAAGCCCTGAACTTCTGGAAAGGAAAAAGAAGCAGCTTTTATCCATGTTGTTTCCAGGAGACCTTTCTTCACTGCCTCAGGTGCATATGACAGTATGAATAAGACATCTGAGACAGGAAAATAACCTCGCATTTCTTGTATGCTAAGGAAAACCAGTCAGAAGTCACAGCCATTCATCTCCACTCTATAAACCTGAAGACTAAATGAGTATGGATCAAAACACAACAATTGGAGTCTGTTACAAGGTTGTCACTTTGCCCCCTTATGGGGGGTCTGTGTATCCAGTCCTCCCAGAACACTTCTCTTGCTTTCAATGACAACTTATTTGGAATAATTTAATGTAAAAAAAAACATTAAGAAGATTGCAGAATGTGGAAAAAAGCAAAATCATTTCACTTTATTAAGGTTGAAAATGGTTGATCTCACTAAATTTCTTTATTCTTTTTGTTCGCTCTGTGATGTAATTAATCTGAATAACAACAGGCTGTTAAAAGTTTTGCTTCTGATAGAATGTTATCAGCTGGTGGGAAAATATCCAAAATTTTAATCCAAATCTGATACCTAAATATATATAAATATATTAAACACAACATGCAACACAAGTGATTTGATATTGTAGTCATTTAATATAGCTACAATAAAAATCCTAAGGGAAGTTCACACTATGTGAAGTATTGGACACTGCCGAATGTTCAGCATTTCTACTCCAGAGATCCATATCAAAAACTGACTCTATTTGGGGCTTCATCTCCCTTTCTTTGTTGTATAGTTTATTCCTTCACTACAAGATAGTTGGGAAACATGGTTTCACTTCCACCATACCTGCATGGAGAAACCATAATTTAATCAGGCTACATCACAGAAGTCAGGCTAACCAGAATGTCCTTTTCTTGTAAAATTACAGAGTTTGATCATGTATTTTCTTCAAGCTAGAATCCAGGAATTTTTTGGTATGATCAGTTGTGTGCGTACAATCTTATCCTAGTTTTGGCATTAATGTATTTAATTTAAGATGAATAATAAAAGCTTAGCTGGCACACTAAATCAGACACAACTTGAACGGTGTAATACTATATGAAATTAAAGTATCTCATAAAAGTTGTTTTGTTATAATTATATTGTCTTTCTCTGGATGATTTTTTTCTCACCTAATTGAGGTGAGATATCCTATTGTCTTCCATCCAGATGTCATTTGCATTAATGGAGATAGTTTAATTTCACGTTAAAGCAGAAGTCCCAGCAATTAAAATCAAGTCATTTCAGAACAATTAGTAACAGATCGTGGAATGTGAAACCTAAGAAATTATATGATTAGACATACTGAGTCAAAGCAGTCAACACGATGGCTCAATTTATACTTAGACTAAATTATGATGTGGTGATGAACAATTTGTCAAACTAGCAGAGGAAGGACTTTTATAGTATTTTAGCATTTTTAACATTTACATTAAGATTCTGAGCTTTCTTATGTAAGAGTTAGGTGAGATTAAAAAAAAGTTTCTGTTAAGTAACTGTTCTCCTAGCACCTGTTATTTAATGAGGCACAGAGTATCAAGCTGTAATTTATATTCCTAGAGGATGAAGGGTTTCTTCAATTAGCAAGTTATCAAAATGCAAAGTATTAGCTTTATAAGCAATTTGTGTTGGAATGAGCAGACGTAACACAGATGTGGACGTTCTGCAAACCACTTTAGGAACGATCACCTTAATGGTTTCTAAGTCCTTTTGTAACATTGTTGGAAAAGTATTATTATCTTTCTCTTTCATCTATCTATCATTATCTTTCTCTTTAGTGAATGTCATTTAAACCTCACTGAGCTGCGACCTGTTTTGAGAGCTGATTTATGATGGCACTCAGGCAAACCAATCAGCTGCTCACGGGCCAGTCCTTCTCAGCGTTTACACTGAAAGATTAGGAGAGCTGACCCTGTTAGTGAACAAAAAGAACATCTGCAAGTGCTGTCCACTAACATTTCAAGTTAGGGAAATTGTCCTTATTATGCTTATATGTCCTTATAATGTCCTTATATGCCCTTATAATGCCATAAGAACTCTAATTAAACTGGCGTTATGCCCTGAAATTCATTCTGTAAAGGCTCTCAGGAAATATGCTTGTCTTGCCACCCCACAACATCAGAAAGTGAAATTAGGAATGTAATGCTGACACAGGCTTCAAATGCTCCTAGCTTTCTATGGGAGGAGATACAAAAAGGGAAAAATTTCAAATGAGTACTCTGGATCTTTTGTTAAACTCCATTAAAATGACAGGTTACTTTGTTTTGTGTAGGTGGCAGACATTATTTTGCAGAGCTTTCAAGTAGGTTTCTTTGATATTTTTACTCTAAACTAATTAATAAAGAACTTTTCCCAGTCAATGTACATGTGGGTAACCTTCTTATAAACTGAAAGAATCTGAAAATCAGTTTGGAGTGGAAAGTCTGTGTTTGTGAGTTTTCTTACTGTTGTAACCAGTCTCTAGACAACCTTTCAGTTATGCAATGCATTTGCTTTGCAATTGTACTCTCAGCAGCACTTGAGAAATTTTAGGATTTGAATAGTTTGGGACCTTTGCAATGTGAACTTTATTTTTTTTTCCTTATAGCTCTCGATTTTTCAGTGATAATAATAAGAAGGAATGTATTAGTCCACTGATATAAAATCCACAAAAAGTAAAGAAACTAGTGGTATTTTATGCTATAATTTTCCATGGATTACTTGGACCAATAAGAACAGAATTTTATTACCTAGCTAACACACACAGACGTGAAAAATTTGTTTGATGATACAAGCAATGATAAAACACTGTGCTAGGACTAGATCCTCCCAGGTGTCTTAAGGATCCTACTGGCTACAGGTGCATAGAGAAAAATACCACATTAGGTACCTAGCTTTGTCCTACATTGTATGAGGTGTCTATTCTTAAACATTTCCAAAGCAGTTCAATGGTACCTGCTTATCTGCAAGTGGCATAATGCTTGTGAAACATAGCAGGAATTAACTATTTAATGTTTTTACTTTGGCTTCTCATAAAATTGAAGAAAGACCCTTTAAAGGTAGTGGGTTTTTTTTAGGTATATAATCATTCTGAGTCGTTCAAAGATAGACATTTAATCAAAGCTGCAGTGTCAGCTTAAGTATATCATTTGGTTTTGCGCTTAACTTCGGTAACTGAGACCACTCAATAAACTCATTTTTAAACACTCTCTCACCATTGTGGATCACCCCTGCTCAGAAAAAGCTTAGGTCAAAATAGCACTAGCTTAAGCCTGGAGTGCACAGGAAGAGATGGGACAGAATCTGTATTACATGAGATAAATGTATATGTTTGTATATGTACATGACCTGAATCTATGTTTTCAAAATCTATTTGCATGGGCATGATAAAGTCAAATCTGTCTTTCTGTTCTTCATGCTGAGGACAAGTCTCCTGTCGTAACTGCCTTAATGAATTAAAAGTAGTACAGGGAAAAAAATATTGTGGCACTTGTACCACAAGGAAGCATCATGACTATCTAACTCATATATCTGTCCTTAAAAAAGCTCTACTCTACAGATATTGCACAAAACAGCTGAAAGCATCAGATGTTGGATAACAGGGTGCAGAGTAGGAAGTCAGCAAAAGAATGTTACACACAGAGGGCCTAACTACTGTGTGCAGGATATGAAGCCACTAAGCATATGGTTCTGTATACTGCAGTAGAAAAGACAAAACGTTTTATGATGTGAAGCAAAACATCCTGAAATGCACAGATTCTGGGAATGATATTTCAGGGATTGTCTGTACTTCATTTCTTTGATAGTGTTCATGAAAAACAAAGTAGACATTTTTCTGAGGGTTACGTGTCTTAGAAATAAATTATAGTAAGTCACTTTTTTTATCCAGCTATCCTTGTGTTTTGAAGAAATCCAGCCCAATTTATCTGCATTGTTTCATTGTTTTCTGTATTCTCTTTATGCAATTGTGAATTTCTTTTTCTTTTCCTAGGTAGGGAACTAGCATCAACATGTATTGGGCTTGTGCGCCCAGATTTCAGTAGCAGGGAGTGTGTAGGGGTGGCTTCTGTGAGAAGCTGCTTGGAAGCTTCCCCTAGATCCAACAGAGTCAATGCCAGCTGGCTCCAAAGATGGACCTGCCACTGGCCAAGGATGAATCTATCAGCTATGGTGGTAACACCTTTGTGATAACATGTTTAAGAAGTGTGTGTGGGGGAAATACATTGCACTTGCAGAGAGAGAGAAGGGGTGAGAATATGTGAAGACACCAAGGTATTCTTCTGAGTAAAGTTAAGCCCAGGAAGAAGGGAAGGTGGGGAGAAGGCATTATTTTTAAGATTTGGTTTAATTTCTCATTATCCTTCTCTAATTTGATTGTTAATATATTCAATTAACTTACTCAAGTTGAGGCTGGCTTGTCAGTGATTACAATTGCTGAGTGATTTCCTTGTATTTATCTTGACCCATGAGCTCTTCATCATATTTTTCCTCCCCTGTCTAGGTGAGAAGGAGAAGTTATAGAGCAGCTATAGCCTCCTGCCAGGGATTTCATATTGTGACCATGAATTGCTCAAACTGCATGTGACCATTTCAAATAATTTTGCATTGCTGTGTTCTTTATGTTACAGCTTTAACCCAGTTTAGTATTCATGATGATCAAGAGTGGAGTTGTCTGGCAGACTAAAAGATACAAATTTAAAATTAATCTGTTATGACTAAAAAGAGTGACTAGGTCACTAAAAGGTTAGCAATACCTAAAAGGCTTCAGAGCTTCTTTGAACTCTTGACTCTTATAGCCATATGAAAATTGAAGTCACAATGTAATTTTGAAGAAAGTTTGTTAGTCATGAATACACATTGTGAATGCAAGGCCTCATTTGACTAGTTGAAATTTCTAGCCCTAGATTTTTGATAATTTTATGTATAATAAAAATCAAGCTTATGATGTTGCTATTAGATTTGGTGATCACATGCACATAAATGATTACCTTGAGGTTTGATCCCAAATTTCTGAAAAACAAGGGAATTTATAGCTTGTTTTGTCTAAATACTCAAAGAAGAAATTCAGAGTTAATGTACTATGGATATAGACACATCTGTATCAGCCGAAAAATGCAGACAGATGCCTGCAAAATGTCTCCTATGTAAAGATCTCAGTAGTGACTTCACACAACAGTGGAAATATATGAAATCTTCTCTTTTGCTGATATATTTTGTGAACTTTGATTTTCTGTTTTAATATTTGCCCTGGCATTTGGAGGTCTACCAGGCAAGAAAAGGTTACAGAGTCATAGAATGGTTTGGGATGGAAGAGACATTTAAGGGCCATCTAGTCAAAAGCCCTGTAAGTGAGCAGAGACATCTTCAGCTAGACTGAGTTGCTCAAAGGTCCCTATAATCTGATCATGAATGCTTCCAGGGATGGAGCTTCTATCACCTCTCTGGGAAAAATGTTTCAGTGTTTCGTCACCCTCATCGTAAAAAGCTTTTGACTTACATCTCATCTAAACCCACCCTTTTTTATTTAAAAAAACATTACACCTTGTGTCTCGACAGGCTGAACTGCTGAGTAGGGAGAAATTTTATGAAATACAAAAAAGGGCAATTGTTGAGTCTTGCACCTGGGAAAGAACATCACCATGTACCAGTATAAGTTGGGGACTGAGCTGTTGGAGAGCAGCGAAGGGGAAAAGGATGGGGGTGTCCCAGGGAACAACAGGATGACCATGAGCCAGCAATGTGCCCTCATGGCCAAGAAGGCCAAGGGCATCCTTGTCTGTATTAGAAGGGGGGTGGCTAGTAGGTCAAGAGAGGTCCTCCTGCCCCTCTACTCTGCCCTGGTGAGGCCACATCTGGAATCTTGTGTCCGGTTCTGAGCCCCTCAGCTCAAGAGAGACAGGGAACTGCTGGAGAGAGCCCAGTGCAGAGCCACAGAGATGCTGAAGGGAGTGGAACATCTCCCTTATGAGGAAAGGCTCCTAATGCACACACAGCGCACCAGGCAGATATTGGCGGAGAAAGCCAGTTTCAGATAAATATGTCAAGAAGGAGTGTCAGGAGGATGGAACCAGGCTCTTTTCAGTGATGTCAAATGACAGGACAAGGGACAACAGGTGCAAGCTGGAGCATAGGGGGAACTACAAAAACTTTAGAAAAAAAATTTTCACTGTGAGGTTGACAGAGTGCTGACACGGGCTGCCCAGAGAGGTTGTGGAGTCTCCTTCTCTGGACACATTCAAAACCGGTCTGGATGCATTCCTTTGTGACCTACTCTAGGTGATCCTGCTGTGTTGGGTAGATTGGACTAGATGATCTTTCAAGGTCCCTTCCAATCCTTACTAATCTATGGTTCTGTGATTCTGTGATTTTGTGATGATTCTGTGATTTCGTGATTCTGTTGCTACAGGTCCTGCTAAAAAGATTGTCCCTGTTTTTCTTATTGGCCGCTTTAGGTATGGAAAGGCTGCAATAAAGTGTCCTCAGAACCTTCACTTCTCCAGGTTGAACAATCTCAACACTCTCAGATTTTCCCCACAGGAGAAGTGTTACAGTCCTCTGATCATTTTGTGGCTGTCCTCTGGAACTGCTCCAATGGGTCCATCTCCTCTTTGTGCTGAGGACTCCGGAGCTGGACGCAATACTGCAGATGAGGTCTCACTGGAGCAGAGCAGAGGGACAGAATCATCTTCTTTGACCTGCTGGCCACCTTTCTTTTGTTGCAGCCCAGGATACAGTCAGCCTTCTGGACTGTGTGTGCACATTGTCACTCATATTCAGCTTTTCATCCATCAACACCCCCAAGTCCTTTTCCGCAGGGCTGCTCTCAATTTCTTCATCCTCCAGGTAGTATTGATAACAGGGGTTGCCCTGACCCAGGTACAGAACTTTGCATCTGGCCTTGTTGAACCTCATGAGATTCACACGGGCCCACTCTTCAAATCTGTCCAGGTCTCTCTGTATGACATTCCACCCCTCAGGTGTGTCAACTGCATCACACAGCTTGATGTCATGTGCAAACTTGCTGAAACTGCACTTGATTACACTGTCTATGTCATTGTTGAATATATTAAACAGCACTGGTCCCAGTATGGTCCCTGATTTTTCCCAAAGGAAAATTTCAGAAAAGGATGGTGGATTAAGGAAAGAAAGAACTATGTAAAGAAATCAATAGTTCATCTGTGTGTACTTTGCTTTCCAGCTTCCTGGAAAGCGAAGGTTGGGGCACATTCACTTCTGTCTAGACAGAAGCTGAGCCATTCAATGCCTTTGTGCTGCAATCTTTAATACTGATAGATCTTGGACTGTCTGGTCCCTGAGCTGGAGGACCATGAGCATGGGAACTGTGACTTTCTATTTGTGGACATTGAAACTGTAAGGGACTAGCTGTATCAGCTGTATGTTCATAAGTCCATGAGGTCTGACTGGATTAATCCTCTGAAGTACAGAAGGAGCTTGTGGATCTTATAGTCGGAGCCCTCTCAATCGTATACCAAAGGTCATGGGAGTCTGGGGAAATCCCTGCTGGTTGCAAGCAAGCTAATTTCAGTCAAGTTTACAAGAAGGCTATGAGGCAAACTACAGGAAGCTACAGAGTTGTTAGTCTATCCTCAGTTCCTGGAAAAAATTATGGAGATTATATTGGTTACTACTGAAAAGTATTTAAAGAATAATGCAGTCATCAAGTAGGGTCAACACGAGTTCACAAAGAGGAAGTCCTGTTTAACTGATTTGATATCTTTCTATTATATGGTCATCTGTCTCATGGGTGAAGGGAACATGGTAGATGTATATTTTTCTGTATTTTAGTAAGATTTTTGATACTGTCCCTCATAACCTCCTCTGGAGAAGTTGTCCAGATGTGGGGTGAGCATATTGTCCATATGGTGCACTGGGTGAAGAACAGGTTGAAGGGCAGAGCACAGGGGGTTGTAGTAAATGGAGCTATATCTGGCTGGCAACCAGTCAGCAGTGGTGTTCCCCAGGGCTTAGTTCCAGGGCAAGCACTGTTCATACATTAATCAGTGATCAGGATGAAGGACTTGAACACGCCATTAGCAAGACTACCGATGATACTGAACTGGGAGGTGTTGTTGGCTCTCTGAGGGACAAGATGGCTTGCAGAGGGATCTAGATAGTTTGGAACATTGGGCAATGATTAATGGGGTGAAATTTAACAGGAACAAATACCAGACTCTGCACCTGGGATTGAGTAACTTTGGGGACAAGTATAAATTGGGAGAAGAGTGGGTGGACACCAGTATTGCAGAAAGGGATATAGGGTGCTGGTAAATAGCAGCTCAACCTGAGTCAGCGGTGTGCCTTGCAGCCAAGAAGACAAATCCCATCCTGGGGTGCATCAAACACAGCATGACCAGCTGGTCAAAAGAGGTGGTCAGCCTGCTGCATTCAGTGATGTTGTGGCCTCATCTTGAGAACTATATGCAGTTGTGGGCCTCAAAATTTAAAAAGGATGTGAAAGTACTTACATGGGTCCAGAAAGGTAATCTCATTCCTCTCTACAGCTTCCTGTAGAGGGTATGTGGAGAGGGAAGTGCTGAGCTCTTTTCCCTGGGATCAAGTAATAGGACAGAGCAGAATGGTTCTAAGTGGTGCCAGGGAAGATTCAGGCTGCCAAGAGAGAGGTCAAACATTGGAAAAGGTTTCCTAGGGAAATGGTTGAGACCCCAAGCCTCTCAGTATTTAAGAGGCATTTGGACAATACCCTTACAACATGCTTTACCTTTGTCAGGCCTGAGTTGGCCAGGCAATTGCATTAGATGATAATTGTAGATCCCTTCCAATTGAAATTACTCTACTTCTGTTCTGTTCTGTTCTAGTCTATTCTATTCTCTTCTAGAGGCATCTACTTTACTGGAATGAAAGTAGAGGAGAGGAAGTATCCGTTCTGTATAAACTGTCTTGCTTTTATATTAGAATTATTCCTTTCCTTTTTTCCTCTGCTCTTTCCTACTTGTTTTTTGCTAACCTAAGAAGGATGCAAATTCAGCAGACTGCAAGGGTGGGATTAGCTGCTTTGATCTTAGGCTATTCAAATAGGTTTTTAATTAAGCAAAGGTAGCTCAGTATAGCTTAAATTTCAGTTCACTACGTATCTCAGTAATAATCATATGATGATACTGCACTGTTGACCCCATGGGAGCAAATTTCTTTGTAGTAAATTTCCTGAGCATTTGATCTCCAGAAGATACTGTCACCTGTCCAATTGCTTCGTTCTATTGGTTGAACATTTCTTATGCTTTTTTAGATTTGGTTTGGTTTTGGATTTGTTTTTTTGCTTTCATCAGTAATCAAAATGGAGGAGGTTAAATGGTAACAGAGAGCTGAGACACTGTTACTTTTACTTAATGACCATCACAATGATTCTTGTATCTCCTTCTAAAAAGAAAATAGCATGGTTGCTGCACAGTCCCAGATTTGGTTATTCTGACATCACACAACATTTTTTGTGCATCTAGTTTTAATTAAAGATGTGGAGACAGGTCCTACCCTAAAAAAGTCACTCAGCAAAGCCAGATGAGAGATGTTTTATTTTTATGTCCTTTTCTGAATCCTTGTCTACAGAGGAACATTGTCTTTCTGCCAAAGAGAACTGATAGCCCTATACAGCTTTGGGGCATGCTGTTACAAAGTTAGCAACAGGTTTAAGGTTTCTACATCGTTAAGAATGTTCCTGTTAAAGCAGTATTGAGGTATCCTGTTTACTATCGTCTACCTTTACCTGTGTGGTTCTTGTTTCTGTCCTCTTCAATGTTCTGAGTGGCCTTGTTCTAGTCTTTTCATAGTGTAGACCCGGCAGTTCCAGGGTCAACAAGTCCTACTAAGGGTTGAAGAATTTTGCCACCATCACAGTGCTATGCTGACATGACTTGGTTACTCCAGGTCAGAGCTGGCTAACATCCAGCTGAGAGCAGGGAAAATGCATCTCTTCCTACAACCTTGTGTGTAGACGTAACCTTATTAGCAATATTCTCCTTCCCACACGTCTCTCTTAAAATAGAATGCTCTGAGTTGCTGCACATGAATTGTGTTTAGAAGGTTATTCTATTAACATTTATTTTAGTCTCTGACAACACCAGGGAGGAGAATGTCATTTGCTCATTTGCTATGAGTTTAAATACTGCTTAGCAGAATGAGGGTCTGACCTACTGTGCTCCTTACAGATGACATACATAGATAAATAAGTATCTCCTGGTTTAATGAATGTCTGCAAGTCAGCATTTTCAAGCACAAATAGAAGTAAAAAAAAAAGCATAAATATGGTCTTTTAATTAAATTAACAGTTCACTCACCTTTTTTTCCCCCTTAAATACCCTGTTGAATTTAGGGGAAAAGGCAATGTTTCTGTCCCTGCTCCTGCCAAAAGGTTTCACACTTTCTCTTTGTACATTATTTTCGTTGTTCTTCTATAGTTACAATTCATGGAGGAACATGAATAACTCAGAAAATTCAGTTTTAGGGAGAAGAGGGAAACTTTTCTCAATGACCTGCCTACATATCACAAGGCAGCACATTAACATTGTGGTCTGCCTGGGTTAATGAACTCTATGTCTCAGTAGGGCTAATTAAACAGAAAGCAAGGAGTGAAAGGTAGTATCTGCCAAATCCACATTCAACGTAGTGTTCCAGCATCTTGGAAAGATTTTTGTAAATTTTTTTGTACAGGTCCAGCTGTTTCCCTTACAGCTGAGAGGCAAAGTCCTTATTTATAAGGAGAACTTTCCACCACCGCTGATTGCAATTGTGCACAAAATGGTCTTTTCATCCAATGCCCATGAATACATCTTTGTTAGGCCAAACAAGAGCTGCTGACTCTACGTCTGTCTGTAATACATGCAACTCACCTTTTGATCTCAGCATTCATCTCGATGGCTAAAGGGAGTCTACTTCAAGGGGATATTTCCATTAATTATTAGGACTATTCTTTGTCTTTTCCTAAAACAAGAAGATATTTTTTGACAAAAAAGTTTTCCTTTGATACCCATGTAAGGCACACCACTCAATATATTCTTTCATAGAATTACACTTTCTGTAACTGATTAGGGGGGTTACATTATGAGTTTAATATGAGGAAGGCAATGAAGGGTGAGAAAACATCCAAAACTGTAGAGAAAGCAATAATTTTTTATATCCTGTGGGACTCAACAGCTTGTTATAAATTCATTTTTCATGTACATGGGCTTAAAAAAAGATTAAACTCAGTGCTGGTGTTGTAATTGTTATTCATACAAACTTCAAACAAAATTCACTCTTTGACTACCCTTTAATGCTAATGTCCAGAAAAATCAATTGTAGTGTTTTCGTTCTTGGATTTGAAATAAACCTGAGCTTACTGCAGTTAAGGGATTTAGATTATTTGCATGCCTGACAAAACATACTGTGTAAACAGCGATTTCAAGAAGCGAGCTCCCTTTAACTAGAGGCTCAAGACTCTCTAGTCTGCTAATGCAACGGAGTACTTCAGGTGATTCAGATCACAGAAAAATCAAAGAAGGTAGATGGACCACTTGTTCCACCTGTGAACTAGAAAGCTTTTAGAGAAGGTCTCCAGTGAGTTTCATGCTCCGACCTTTTTCTATGATCACATCAGCTGTCAAATCCCATCCTGTGATCTGGGGTGGAAGTGAGGGTGTAAAAATGATACTGGGTTCAATAATCAGAGAAGAAGATGGAAAAGAATACATGCATGGCGTTCACTTCGCCTCCTCCTGGTGTCTTGGAAAGTAGCTTCTAGAAGTACTGGAAGTAATATAGATAAATGTGTGTTGTTTGCCCGGTTTGGGATCCTTTACATTAATCTTGATTAGCAGTCCACGTAAGGTATAAGAAGCAAATGGCAGTCAGCATCCTCTCTGCTGTGCATCTATGAAGGAAAATCAGGACATTCGTTTAAAGGGACAGCAAATGAAGGTGTAACCTTCACATTCAGAAACTTCTGTGTACTTTAAGGGACTGTTAGTCGTGCAAGATAAAGGTAGATTACCTGAGTTAAAGCGATTTTCCAAAGCTGCTTTTTTCCAATATCTTAATGGAGTCAAAAAATCATCTTAGTTGTCAGCAAAGGCAATAATACATTAACCTGGATTATTTAGGAGAGATATCAGGGTCAGTGGAAGTAAGATTTAGGAAGTAAGGTTTGAAACAAGGAAATATTTGGATCAGTATACAGACTTGTTCATCAGCTGCAAACTTTATGTATTTTCACTGCCCTGTAAACCAGCTGTAGTATAACATAAAAGAAAAACTATGAGAAACATTCGGGTCTTCTTTTATTTTTTTCTTGAAATTGTCAAGGGTTTGAACATAAAATTTTGGCTTTTTTTTAAGGGGAATGATAAAATTCCAAAATTGTTTACATCTCAAAAAAAAATGTGGTCAGAAAATAAGTGATGCTCACACTTCAAGTTTCTCAAAGCCTTGCATATGTCCCTGTAAAACATAATCTTCCCATGCATTCTTTTAGTCTAAAACATAATACTCAAATGACTATGATTTTTAATGAGTTAAAAGTTGTCTTCAGTCCGGTTGTTCTTGGGTAGCAATTTTTCCAGTATATTTCTCTTCCCCTTCATGCTTCCTAGTCCTAATGAATCATATGAGAGATCATGCAAAACTGGCTGGGATGATTTATCTTCATGTCTTGATCTGTGCAATTTCTTGCAAAAACGCAGGTATTCGGTTACCATGTTGTTGTTACACTTAATTTATTAATTATCACATATATGTTCCTTATTCCTAGATGCTGGAATGGATAGTCTGTTTCTAACTACTGCAATGCAATAATGAGAAAATTGATAGTATACACAAAATATTGTTGGTTGTTTTCCGATGTTAGAGGTAAAGCCATTAAATGATCAAACTCTGGACGTCCACAAACACTTCTAGGAGTACTTGTCGCGGTTTGACCCTGGCCGGCAGCCAG
>NW_009718879.1:3733-54527 GCF_000703405.1 Apaloderma vittatum | reverse complement strand
CGTTCTTATGTGCGGCATTTTAGAACGTTTCCGTAGTAATTCAGCAGAACTGAGTGTTTCTGAGGTATCTGACAATAAGCGGTAGTGAACAATGTTCACTGGGGCAGCTCAAGGTGAGGCCGGGGCTGGCGCCTCCTGAACACGGATCGAATCCGTTCCGTCCCGGGAGAGCACAGCCTCGGCGGCTCCGCAGGAACACTTGATGATGAGTGATGTTTCAAGCGCTTTCATACCCTTCAGCTGAAAGCATTCACAGAAGTAAAACCTAGTGTCGTTAATAACACATCTAGTAGTGTGAGAGAATAACGTTGTGTTTCTCAGCCGGGGGGAGCTGTGACCGGCCCGGTCTGGTGCCTTCAGCCGGAGATCAGACCTCCGGGGCCGCTTCTGTCCGCAGTGATTCTGTGATGGTGTAATTAATACACTATGAGTTAATAATGCATACTTCTGTTCAGGTGTATTTTATGTGAATCTACAAAACTAGCCTCATTTCAACCGATTGATTTGAGTCCTTAGGTTTTTACTATCTTTACTACTTTACTATTTTGATTACTATGAGAAAATGAAGGAAATCTTGCCGTGATGGATTTTTCACACATCAAGGGGAAGGAAAAAGATCAAGACCGCGTTTGTCTTCGTGCAGTGCATAACCCCGGTGTGCTGCTCCTCTGTCACGGCGCAGCAGCACTGGTGGTTCGTTTTTCGGGTAGCGGGATTTATTTGCTTTTGCTCCCTCTCCTGGCAGCCCGGTTCGGCGGCGAAGGGTTGCACAGTTAGCAAGTACGTGAGACATCGTCTGTATTGGCTTGCTATGTAGCATTTTATGGACCTAGCTGGTATTCGGAATGTAATCTTACAGCGTTCGGAAAACATCTCTATACTGATACCTGACAGTTGGATTCAGATTTTATCATATATTTTCTGTCTCAATAGTACTGGTTGTTTGAAATGAGGAAAATGCCTTTTACAACTCCTTTAGGTACCACTTTAGAGTAGAAAGCAATCTAATGTCCAGGTTCAGTAGCTTCGTTTTGAAATGAATAAAGTAGAAAACAGGTATAGTGTGTGCTCTGGGAAGAATGTAAATCTTTGTGTAACTTTTACTTTTTCTCTGGGAATTGTTTGAAGAATACTTCTCCATGCTTTTTAGAACAGTCTTTGTGACCTGTCAGTCTTCCAAACCTCCTTCCAGCAACCCCCAATTTTAAGTAGCATTTCTGTGAAGCTTTTAGAGAGAGCTCCATTACTGGGAAGCATTTCATTAATAATTTGTCCTGTCTACATAAGTTACATGGAGTATAAAGAGCATTTTATTTGTTTTTAACTAAATTACTATGCTTTAAAGAAACTACTTGAGTGATATGTTCTTGTTCTTAAATTATTCCTGTTAACATTTTATTGATTTACAGGTAAATTTGTTTTTTGTTGTTGTAAAAATAGCCTCTGATCAGGAAATCTATCTCTGTTTGTTCTGGCTTGAATGTGTCATTATCAGGTAAAAGATTCTGCAGATGGAAATTATGTTGGTGCGTGCTCTGGAATAGATGCCAGTTCCTAATACCAGATAGTCTGGATTTGGTCAATTGGTGTAGAGACTTATTTTTGAGCATTAGGATTGCTTGTTAGAATAGTTACATATTAGGGAGCACATCTATTGACTAAGCACATGACACCTTTTATGATGCTGTTCACCATTTTAGAATACTGCGAATTTCTTTTTCCAATGAAGCACTACATTACTGACCCATATATGTTCATACATTCTAAAGAGACCATTTGGGGGGCTCTATATCATGTAGTACATTGGGTTAATAGTATGTTTTGAGTTTGCCTACCTTTTTGGTATGCACGCTCAGCCGTAACGACACACTGTTCATTGGAACACTAAGAACTGCGAACCAGTTGTTGCTAATCAGCTTATATGGGAAATCTAATGCTGAAGATTCCGGTTTTCCAAAATGACATTCTATGAAGCACTGTCTTCACTGAGGAAAATAACTGCTATGACTACTCTTCTGTAATAAATCGATCTGTTCTACCTATGTTTAATTACAGATACAGGTCAGTGAGATTTCTGGGATTGTCAAGACAAATTTAGTAGTTATTAAACAAAAAGTTTAACTTTCCTTTTTGGACACTTCTTCTGACTTGTAATGCTGATACATTTCTTTTGTAAACTTGAAACCTCAGCACAGTATTACATGTTTATGTGTATGTCTTTATAAAGAAAAAAGTAAGTTTAATAGCAGTAATGGTATTTTGATCCCAAAAATACCTGTGTGGATAGATTTACGCTTTCTTTGTAAGAATGTGGTTTGACTGCACTAGAATATACTTGGTAGTACAAATGAAAGGTTTCAAATTAGTAATAGCTTGAAGACTACCTACTGTTTTTTGTTGGGTTTTTTTTTCAAATTATTGGTCTCTGTGGAGCACTAAAAGTGATCACAAAGGAATGAGAAAGAAAGAAATCTACAAAAGATACCTGCACAATTTTTGCCCAAGCGAGCCAGCTTCCTTTTGAGCTCTGTGCTGGCACAGTTGTACAATAAAAAATGGATTTTTTTGCTGTTCGTAAGCAATAAAAATGATTTCACAACTGTAATGAATGCACTTCCTATGGTACATTTTAATTATATGCAGCTAATGATAGCATAGCTCATCATTTCAAAAATGATTTCAATAGCATTTATGACTTGGTGGAAATGCTCATATGTCTTAGGATTATTTGAAAGAACTGGAACTTTGAGAGATGTCAGGTTTGCCATATTGAGAAAAGTGACTTGTTAAACAATAGGTGCTCGTTCTCAAGAGTAGATAGCAGAGCACATTGAGGCTACAAGTACTAAACAGATTTACTTTTAAAAAGAGGTCTTAGTGGATGTCATTTAAACAGACATATATTAGCCTTGAAGTTTTCCAGACCACTAAACTGGAGAATCCAGGCTGTGTAATGATTCAGAAGCATTTAAAATATGAATCAGTCCCTTCTGCATATCAAAAGTGAAAGTTACAGGGGAAATCACCTTTTCTATAAATGGATTTACCAGCACAGGTCTGTAGAATACTGTAAGCAAATTAGGAGTCTTAAGAGCAAGAAATCTTTTAGTCAGCAATTTTTTTAAAGGTTAAAAGGTGACCGTCACAGTCAAAAAATAGTAGTTTGCACAGGAAAACCCTCCCAGGTGAGATGTAACCCTCTCTGAGTTTGCAGCCTAAGTTTCTCAGAGCTGCTGGGTGACTGAACAAGATTTCAAAAGAAATACAGATCAACGTTTAGGGTTTTTGGGGTGGCTTTTTTTTTCTTTAGTTATTCCAGTGTTTTTCAGTAGAAGCTAAATTTCTTTGAATTAGAGGAAGGGAAAGATTCTGGTTTAAAACACAACAAATAGGAATCTTAGGACAGACTTTAACACTGAGACAGCTGCAGCAGCTGTAGATTCCCCACTGAAATGGAAATGCTACAATTCAAGATTTAGAAAGGTAAAAAAGTGTGACCAGAGCATTAAATAGAAGAGCCATATGATACCAAAATTAAGCTCTGTGTTTATTGTAAAGAAAATCCTAGTTGTAGAAGGGAAAAAAATGAGCTTGTTCCACCATTTTCTTTTTTCCTCAGGAGAAAACACAGAATATATCCTAGGTAATAAATCTGTTTTATGGCTCACATGAGAAAGGGTGGAGAAACTCCCATTATTTTCTTCCCAGAAATTGAAATACACATGAGCTAACATGGGAGACACTGGGATTTTCATCCAACAAACGCACAGCTGGCTTCTGCTTTTATTATTTTTCTAAGCCTAATAATTTTTCATTTGATTAGCTGGTGGCTGACAAAACTATCACTTGCTCAGTGTTTTGTATATTTAGTAGAGTAGGTGTGATGCGAAAAAGGTACTGTCATATGTACCCAGAAGCATAGCTCAGCTTGTTCAGCTGATGAGAAATTTCTAGGTGACTC
This sequence comes from Apaloderma vittatum, assembly GCF_000703405.1. Taxonomy (NCBI): domain Eukaryota; kingdom Metazoa; phylum Chordata; class Aves; order Trogoniformes; family Trogonidae; genus Apaloderma; species Apaloderma vittatum. The sequence continues at coordinate 50,566 of NW_009718879.1, read as the reverse complement.
TCCTTAAAATGCAGGTTTCTATCATCAGGAGTTGAGTTTGAATACTCAGAAAGTAACTTCTTGAGAACTAAACCCAAGAGAATTGTGTAAGCTTTGGGATATTATTTTTTTTATTCACATTGTAGAATTGTGTGGTGCTTTACACGTGTAAATACATTGTCAGGAATCAATAGGCAGTCTACAGTGCCAATTTTGCCTTGAGAAAGTGGTGAGGCTACCTTAGGGAAAAAAGCCCTAGTTAGGAGGTGGGAGAGGCAGAGCTGCAAACAAGGATTTTAAGTGTATGCGTGGACACATTTAATGTGAACTAAAGAATTCCCACAGACCCACTCAAAACAACGAGATAAAGTGAGAGAATAGGAGCTGTCTAGGAATGAGGTTGCTCCGAGCCACGTCTGTGCAGACCTCTCTAAAGCTGTGGTTCTCTGTTTGAAATCAGAAGGGAGAATTAGCCTGTCACAAAACTCCTGTGTGTGCTTTCTGCAGAAGGAAGAAAACGTCTTGAAGAAACCAGTATCCTGCTCTGTTCTGCCTTGACCATTAATGCCGCGGACGAAGCAGATTGGTTTCTTCTGTATTGACTCTCCTGATGTTTGAAGTGCTAAGCTGTGCCAAAGCTTGCTGTCTTTCCTACCCTGAGCAAAGCAGTGCCAACACCTTTGCTAAGTAAGCAGCAGAGGAAGAAGAATACAATTTTATTCCAGAGTGGTAGGTCTGTGTTGTCCAAGCGTTTAGTGTGTTTCTAATTGTTATTTTTAAAAATTCCAAAACAACGTGATGTGCTCTGGGGGCAGGAAAGAATGCGGGCTATCTGATTCCACTTGAATGTTGTGTGATGTCTTCTCTGGTTTTAATTTGTAGTTATTTATAAATGATAGATGTTCAAAACCATGTAAGAAATTTTTAAGTAAAATTACTTCAAAGCTACAGGTTCATTACAAAGCCAAACCTCTACCTCATTTGAAGTCAGTTTTAAGTCCTTTCAGACAGTGGCTGGCTGGGGAACCTTTTGTAAAGATCAGTAGAAGCGAAGTACTTAGCGTCTACGTTGTAACCTGGCTCCGTTGCATTCACTTATTGCTGACACATTCAAGCTCTGTAACTAGAAAGTTGTGACTTTGCGAAATACCACGAGCCAGTATGTTTTCATGGATAAGGGTACTTACCTTAATGGAAAAATACGAGGCTACTGAAGTGGCAGTAGACCATCATGGAAGTTTACTTTCGGTCGTATCTCTCTTAGAGACTTTATGTCTGCTAGGGATAAGAATACTTGATGTTTGGGTCATGGAAGTGTATGAGCCTGTATCAGTGGCGGCTGGTTCAAAAGCCCGCATCACAGTCTTTCCAAAGGAGGTACAGTCATTGCAGCCAACTCACTGTCTGCCTCCTTCTCAACCTATCTTGTCAAAATGTGCATCTCTGGACTAGTACTATTTAGCTATTTCCTTTAATAAATTTTATCTTCTGTGATGAGCCTGTTTGACCTTCGGAAGCCATACTTGGAATTCTTGCACCTGTGTTAAACCCTTTGATTCTTTTGTGCTCTGCCATGAGATGGTGCCATGTTGGTTCCCAGCTGGGCGAACATGTTACCGTGTGACTGCAGGGGATGCGTTCCTGACGTGCAGCTGGGGATGCTGCTGGTTTGCAGAGACCCTTCCAGCAGAAGTGGCGTGCCGTGGTGGCACACGTTTTTCTGCAGCACAGCGCCGTGGCCTTTCTTTTGCACTCTGATCCCTTGTTCCAGGTGCAGAGGGCTCTCTGGTAGGTAGTGAGGAGGGAGGGAATTCGTAGTGTGGTGCCACATAAACAGGTCATACACAGTTTTAACTGCAGAAGTGTCTCTAGCCTGGTTCTGTTATACAGCATTTATGCTTTTGGCACAGGATTTGCCAGGTATACCATTGGCAATAGGTTGCCCTTATCTAACAAGGCTCTCAAAATTTGGAACATCTGAGAAGTTCAGGACTTTTAAAATTTTTACTTTATTTTTCTTTTTTTTTTTAGTTGTGTGTTTAGGCCCCCACCTTTCACTTCAACAATTGAGGGTGTTGGTTACTTCCTCCTGCGTTTGTGTAAGAAAAGCTTTTTATAGTCCATTTTTTTCCAGCTGGCGTACGTACTTCCTCCATTGCAGTTTAACACATCATTCTTCCCACTCCATCCCAACCAGTGAAATTAATGGAAGACCTTCAGGGTTTTTTTATTTGTGGTAACAGTGGAGCTGTAGGGTTGGGACTGGTCATTATTCCTGCTTTGAAATACGTTCTTTGACAAGTTGTGTTTTATTCTTGGTAAAAGAGAAGCATCTAAGGAAGCAAATCAGCTATACTTAGTTTACAGGACAACTTTTCGTTTAGCTGAAAATCTACCTAGAAAAGCAGAAATTTGTCAGAAACATGAATGGAAATGGACTGCATTCTATTTTTTTGACAAAAAAATCTCTTAATATAATCTCAAATATGAATCAGTGTCATTCATCCCGACTTCTGCAAGGATCACAGCCGAGGTGAAGGCAGTCCCTGAGCTCCACATCCCCCTATTATTTTCTCCTGTATGGGTGAGACTGGCACACTGACGGCCCTTGAGCCTTGCAAAGTGGGAGTTGTGCTGGAGGTCGTTGCTCGAAGCAACGTCAGTTACAGCAAGAAGGAAGGAAGGTGGCAGAACCACTTCCTCTTCATTGGCTGACAGAGGCACCCCTGTTCAGGACAGCACGCACTGCATCCTGCTTAGGGACACTACAGGATAAGGCTTACGACGACGTCACTCCTGTTTGCTGGATGCTTTTATCACCATTTGTCCAGGACTGTTACTTAGCCCCTAGATATATTTAATATTGCAGTTCTTTTTTTTTTCCCATCTATGACAGCTTATTGAGAGTATTTACTGGGAATATGCTTTATTTCCTATATCTTGGATGATATTTCCTAATAGAGGTTATGTTTTGGAACTATTTTTCCAATTAAAATTATTTTAAAATATAATTTTGCAAGGTTTTCCAGAAACTAACGAACACAGCCTAAGTCCTTCAGTGGAGAGGCATGCAGCCTCGTGCAGACATGGCCACTGTGGACTGAGCTACCTCATGGCTTCAATTCTTTAATATTTTTAATCTCTATATAAGCCTTTGTTTTTCCCAAGTGACTAGTTTTAAGGTGACGTGATAACTAATCCAGTCAAAGCAGGAATTCACTCTTCTCTTTTCCCCTGTACCAGCTCCACCGTAAACTTGCAGCAAAAATGTGAATCTGAGCTTGAGGTTACTTGTGACACTGGGCCCGACAACGCCCATGCCTTAAATCTCATGTCTCGCCATGGGACGTCTAAGGTCCCGACAGGTCATTTTTTAGCTCCTTTTGTATTCTGTGATTACTCCGTAACATTTTAAAGACAGTTGCTCCACTGCTAAATAATTGAAATCAGCACTTAGCATTTAATTATAGTGATTTTATACTATAAATATTGTATAATGCCTGACGATGTAATTGGGCATTTTTATAATAACCCCGCTTTTTAAAAATAAAGGGGAAGATCTCTGAAATATATGCCTTCATGCTTATGCCCATTAAATGTGGTCATCATTATCTAGTGACGATGTATGTTCTTCCCAACTAGGATTCTCTTCTCTTTCATGCTGATACTATCTCCATGCTAGATTATTCTTGTCCCTATAGCACCTCGAGGCAGGAGTGGGAAGTAAATGTGTCCCGTATGGCTGCTTCAGACAGCAGCTTGGGGTGTGGGGAGGTGGAAGAGGAGAGACGATGGGGTGGAGAGACAATGGGGTCTTCGTGCCTGATCCTTCCCTCACTGTCATCTGAGCAGGGCAAGCAGAGGGAGAGCAGGGCCATGGCTTTTTGTACTACCAAGCTGGTTAGGTGTAACGTGGGAGTACACTGCATTCAGGACAGGGTGAAATTATTCTCCCTTGCACGAGGAAGGGAGCCAGGGAGGAACGGGGACTCTGAGTCACCCATTCTTCCTGGAGCACCTCCTGGTGTGGTGCCGCTACATGCAGCCCAATGCAAGACTGAGCCTGAAGGCTTGAACTAGCTGATTGCAAATATTTTACAGAAGTCTTATTTTCTGGTAATTACTTTAATATGATTCAGTGTTTTCTCTTTTGTCTGATCTTGTTGATGAGCCTTCGTGCCTCATCCTTCCCCTGCTGCCGTGGGAGCTGGGAAGGCATTCCCATGCCATCTGCACCTTCCCTGCTGTGTTTCACCTCTGGGTTTCAGTGGCTGTGAGTAGGTGCGTTTGAAAGCGTTGCTGTTTAATCCAGCAGACCAAGAATGTGTCCTTGCAGAAAAACAGCTGACCCTGGACCTGTTCTTGTGAAGCCTTTGAAACTTCTAAGCTGATTCAGATAGTGGGGGTAGGCCAATCTGCAGAATTGGGGTCTGCATACTGTTTGCCCGTGATTCCTGAAATCACAGCTCCTGAGGAAACATGGAACTTTGCTTCTGAGGCAAGTGGTGTGTATGAACTGAGTCCAAAGCACCCAGTGGTCAACAGATACATGGAAAATGGGTCCCCAATAGTATTTACTAGGGATTCGTAACAGTGAACAGATTCATTCCTTTCCCAGATCTCTAGGGTTTTAAAAATCCAGCAGAACCAGCAAAATACCTAAAGCCCAGCCACTGAAATCCAGCCAAGTTTTGTAAATATTACAATGGTAGCTTCAATTAAATATAAACTGTGCACTTTAAATGCACATTTTATATAAAAGGAGTTACCTTGCCAAACCGTAAATGTACTAATAACTAGACCAAGAAATAACAGATTAAGAAATCTAAGTTTACGGGGTTTAGGAAAAAACTTCCAGATATTTTTAATGCTTTTGCTTAACCATGTGATTCATATTTAATCCTAGTTAGATCTAATTCATACATGCATATCTTTATAGCAGACTGTACACTTCTTATAAGCAATTGATTGGTCTGTGTTATCACATTTGTTCAACATGGGTGGAGGGGGAGAGGTGTAGAGTACAACTCACTTGCATAATCCTTTGCATGTAGTAGAAGAAAATCTGTCTCGCATTATACCTACAAGAAATACATGGGCGCTCATAATTCACATTATCCCATAAAATTTCGAAGAGCGTTCAGAGTCTGCAAATGAAGGTAATTTATGTATAAAACCTCATCCACAAAGAATTTATTGCCATAGTAGGTATAATATACTTTGGCACAGACTTCTTCCCTGAAACTTGCACTTGCAGACTTGAAAAAGGAACATACCAAAGACCTCGCAGGTTAAACTATGGTTTTATACAAAACACATGATTATGAAGACGTTTGTATTTGAGAGAGCTAAAGACACTTGCTAAGTTAATGTTTGATGGCTGCTGCAGATGCCTGTGAACATCTTCACTATTTGAGCAGTCTCCCTGAAATCAGTGTTAGATTAGTGGTGCTACCTTTGGGTAATTATTGATGTATGTAAGTATTTTGGACCTTAGCAAGAACTGAGGAAACTGCAGAAGTACATTTATATAAAACATTCTAATGTGTAGCATCTAAAAATGAGTATGTGCTTTGCAGAGGTAGCTTGCTAGCAATGTCATGAAATGCAGATCTCGTTTCCTCCTGCAGTGGCTGCCCTGGGAACATGGGGCCTCATCTCCCCATCTGCACTTGGGCAGAACTGCCAGGTAGAGGCCATGGGATCCAGCCCTCCTTGTCATTTTGAGACAGAGGCATTTCAGAGTGATCACAGGGACATGTGGCTCCTGTGTCCTGGCAGGTTCTTGCTGGTAGACTGGGGCATGTGGCAGGAGACGCGAGGCGCAGGCAGGGCTGTGGTTACACTGCAGCGATGCTGTGCATGGTCTCGGGGAGATTTCAGCACTCTCAGGGCGTGGGTGGCTCAGGTAGCTGGAAGAAAGATTTCCTTTTGTTCCTCTTGCTGAGATCTGCCTTCTTTTTTATTTTGCGATTCCATTGTGCACATACGCTTTCATAATTGTTGCCTCTTTTTGACCCAAACACTTTTTACTGCCATGAAAGTTAAATGACAGGAAATGAAAATCAAGGGGAAAAGGCAACCCATTGCCACTCCAACATTTCCACATAGTGCAAAGTAACCTTAAAATAGAGAAGGTTCTGGTTTACTGTAGAATATGCCACTTAAATGCACGTAGCTGAGAATGGAGAGGAACAGCTGCTAGCGTGATGTGTTAAAGGGGTTTTAGACCAAGTCAGCCAGAGAAGCTGCAGGGCTTCTCAAGCATTCATGTAGAGCAGACAGGACCTTTAAAGTTCTTCCCCAAAAGATACACAGTGGTGTGGGGAAGCAATGTGCTACTCTTGGATGTGCAGAAAGCATTATCAGTTCCTCTGGGATTTTAACTAGTAATTCCAGGAAGTCTAGGTGTTTCAAGAAGGGCTATTAAAATATTATGCTATTTTTTTCCGGATGTAGATCCTTGGACAGTACACTTACATTTACCATTTTCTCTTTTGGCTTGCCCTGCAGCAGAAATCCTAACCTACTGAGAGCAAAGATACCTTGCTTTACCAGGTGTATTATTGTATCTGTTGCAGAAAAAAAGTAACTTCTCTCTTGGAAGTGACAGGTGATTTTTGAGCTCATCTCATCAAGGATGCTACTAAGAAAAACCTCTTTGGGCTTGTATCTAAAGGACTATATTTAGTTCTCTGCTTTTCCAGGTGGATTTATTAGAATTAGAGATGGTGCAGAAAATGGTAACTGAAACAATTAGGGGAAATGGAACAACTGTCATATGAGGAGAGATTAAACAGGCTGCTGCTCTGTAGTTTAGATAAAGACAGATGTTTATCACTGAGATTTACACAATCATGAAATTGATGAAAAAGTTGAATGTGAAACTGTTGCCTGACAAATCCTGCAATGTAAGAACTAGAGGGCACTCAGTGAAGCTGGTAGGAGATCAAGTTTAAAACAAATAAAATATTCCGTCTTCTAAAACTTCATATAGTCAATTTTTTTTGCTACAGGAGATACCAGCAGGTTCAGAACGATTTCCTAGATGGCAGGACTACAAGTGGACAGTGAAATTACATGACCTATAGCATCATTAATGCAGCAATTGTGCATGGAGGGCTATGGGGGGAGATGGACTGCAGATGCAGTCGGGCTTCTGTCTGTTCACTAAATGGCATCTCTAAATAACGTGCCACTCGTGGAGAAAGGATACCAGACTAGACAGACCAGTCATCTGACCCTGCAGCACGTTTTTTTCTGCTGCACTAAAATCATATCATGTTTTCCATTGAAAGGTTCTTATTAGTTAGTACACTGAATTCTCACAATAATTCTCATAAAGATAATGAAGAAAAGAATGGTAGCATGTGTGTTCATCCTGCATTGTTGATACATGAAATATTAATGTATTTTAAAGTCTGATTCACTGATAGTCAAATGCCTCACTGTTGCTGTGCATGTTAGTAACATGGCATGTATTTGGAAAATGTACAACTCAGAAAATGAGTTTTAAGTTTGTGTGTTTATTTTTCCTGGCAGTGAGGTTTAGTTATCTCTGAAGTGAAGCTGTCCAGGTGCAGTGAAGCCGCGTGGTGCCATGAGCACTCTACAGGAAGGTATGCAGGAAGCTGAATCAGAATAGTTTCTTCATGTTCCAGTACTGTGGGCTACTGCGCTGTTTTTGTGCTGGTTCCAAGTAGGCCAAGTTGAGAGAATGAGACAGAAGAGAGACTTAGGGATGATCACATCCACAGATCAGAGGCCCAGAACTTGGGATGAGGTTTAGTGACACTGCAGAGCTGCAAAGACATCCCTGTGGGTTGGGGCATCCTCCCCATGCACCATCTTCAGTGCCCGCCCAACTCCTGATCACTCAGTCAAACCCGAAATATTTAGGCTACTGGTTCTTATAGTAGCTAGCTCTTATAGTTATTTTCTAAATTTATTTAGACGTTTCTTGTCACTGTCTGTAGCAGAGGAGATGTGCAAAGAAGAAATAAAAATAAAATAATTAACTCATTTTAACATAGGGTACAGAAAAGTTCTTAATTGTTTTTTGGTAAAAAAATTATATGCATTCTTTTTTGAAAATTGAGCATATCAATAAAAGCATTCTTTGATTTAATTAGAGAACAGGAGCTTTGTTCACAGGGAGGCTTTTGAATATTCGTGTAGCTCTTCTGTTCTGAGCACAAACTTTTAGTAGGGACACTTAGGCGAGCCATAAACCGTACCAGTGAAGTTCAGGTGGACTCAGTATATCTGAGGAGACTGGTCCTGCTCTGCTGTTGATGAGAAATCCAGTGTGAACAAATCCTCACTAGTGCTTTCAGATGTGCTGCTGGGAAACATGTTTGGCTTTGAATCAAAAGCAATGGAGTGTTTTGTTGTGAGAATCTCTTTTTCTCTTGTTTCAGTTAAATAAATGTTAACACAAATGAAGAGCTTAAAACTGTCTGATTAAAGCCTCAGCTAACTGAGCTCTGGTTCCATGAGGGTTTTGATGTCATCGTTCTTTTTGTTTTCCATTTTTCTGTGGAAGTACATCAGCTATAGGGCAAAAATAAGCAAAAGAAATGTTTTAAATCTTCTTCACACATTTATGCATATTTTTAGTTACTGTTTACTTCTTGCAAATTTATCTTGATCTGAGAAAAAGTTTCAGATGTATTGTTTTCTTAACAAAGATCTGACCTTCGTCTTTATGGACACAGTTTCGCTATTTTTCCTATCAGCATTCAGTTCAAAGGAGCACTTCTAAGCACGCAGGCAAAACCCAGTTCTATTGTATAAAATAGAGATGTGTGGTTTATATCACGGGAGTTTAGAGAACAATGCAAAGGTCAATTGTGTTGCTTGCTCTCCTGTCACATGATGTGGGTGTGTAGATGAATGCATCCCTGGAATTCCACTGTGGGATCTGCATCTTTGAAGCTGATGCTAAAATTACTGCTGAGGCTCTTCCAAAGGCGGATACTGATAGAAGATTCAATGAAATCGAAGGTCGCCAGTCTGGTAGGCGTTGAAAGATACCTGGCTATGATACTATTTCTGATTTAATAATGCGAATGGGAGGCTAGCCCTTTGTAATAATTAGGACTAATTACTGAAGAGGTGTTGACAGATGGGCTAAGAGGAAACAAACTGCCTTTATCCAGTGGCTTAGAGTCAGATTACTAGTCTTGTGTTATCTGTTTCTCAGAAAGTAGAAGCTTCAATCATTCACTAAGTCTTCAAAGGGGAAAGGGATCCTAACAATATACAGGATTTGGGATGAAACTATGAAATAAGTCTTTGACTCAAAATGGCTAAATTAATCTCCTTTCCGTAAATTATCATACTTTTCAAGTTTGAGTTACAGATGGAGAATCTGATTGTGGTACTGAAAACTGTCCCCTCCTTATTTGTTGTCACCGCTCCTGCTCGTGGATTAATCTAAACTCAGTTTCTTGCTGTTAATGATATTAATATGAATTCTTTGATTCCCTCTTATGCCATGCTTGCTATCCACCTGAAATGGAGACAAAGGAAAATATTTAGTAGTCTCACAATCAAGTGTTTGCTTTATGGAGATGTCATATCTGCTCAAAAAGCAGGAAATACTTCTGCCAAACTTAATTACAGTTACTTACCTTTGTAGGAGACAAGATCATGCATCCTTTAGGAATCAAAAACCTGGAATATAATTGCATTTTCTGAGAAATTACTCATTCATGTAGGATTTCCTTTAAAAGTATTTCCTCTTTCCTCTTGGATGTGGTGTCCCTCCAGTACATCTGCATGAAGTAAATAGGTACAATTTTCCAATATGAATGGAATTAGCAAAGACATCCCGGGGTTAATGCTTTGTCAGTAGAATGAGCACTCAGTGTGACTTATTTCAGGCAAATGATTTAAAAGTCTAGTAACCCTCTGTCTTCTCAAATGACTGCTTTTAAGCACATTTCTTCCCACTCTCCACCACTCTTTTCTGAGAAGCATGAGATAAATATGGTTGCATTGAACGGCATTTATAAGAAGAGGTAGCTTTCAATTATTTATTTACTTTTAACAAAAGAGGCCTTTTAATTAGTGTTTAAATATTTATAACAGTTTTATTGTGCTGTAAAAACAGTTATACTTTGATCTAGATTTTCTGGTTTGAGATAATAGGGTTTGTAAAAGTTTTCCTAATGAATTTGGTCAGAACATGACATAATCTGATTATCTGATGAAAGATTGACACTCCAGTTCCTGCCAGCGTAGAAGTGCGGTACAATAGGGGGCTGTTCAGCACACAGTCAAAGGCTGGGAGTTCAAGTTCAGGTACTACAGAATTATTCAAAGTTTCAAATAAAGACCGTGAAACAGTTTTGCATTTTTCACTACATTTTTGATCAGGAGTAGTTTATTGTGCTTGAGAGGAGCGAAGCCTGAAGTTACATGGGTAAACTATGTAACTCAATGCTGTAGCTTTGGTTTAATTTCTCTGTGTTTTCCTAATAGTAGTTAGCCTTACTCCTTAAAACGGAGAAAACTAACTGATCAGAACGTTGCAGACGTAGGAAATGGTACTAGAAAAACTGGGAGTATTCAACCACTGTTAAATGCTTTTTATTAATATCCCTCACATTTCAACAGTTTAACTGTTTGATGTGATTATTCTTATGTCAGAGCCTTGGAGATGAGCGTACTCAGCTGATGTACCCTGCATGCTTACGTAAAAGGGTTATAGACTTACGTGATCAAACTGGCATGAAAGAGTGATTGTGGGCTTGTATGTGAAGTGTAAGCTTAGCCTAAACTGTTAAAATAAACATTTTTTATTTGATATTCAGGTACTATTTTCCTTGTAAATATCATTCCTGTTTACAATGGAATTACAATGATCCGTGTTAGATTTCTTGGACTAATTTGTGCCCCAGTAACTTGTCTTGTCCATACGCTTATGCTGTATTGGATAGGAATCGTAACAGATAAATGGCACATACTATTATTAATTAAGCTTGAATTTTGGGGGATATTTCATAGCGTAAATATATTTTATAATCTGTAACTGACTCATATATTTAAAAGTGATATATATACACAGCAGTAATTTACCCGTCTTTTAAATAATTAGTAAAATGTATGTACCAAATGGTGTGGTCTTTACTGAAACACAGTTGCTTCTGACCTTGAGAGTTCACCTGAATGAGGATTTTAACCTAAAGAATTGATGCAGATTAAAGTACCGTTCACATTGCTTTGTTTCTTAAAATACTGCAGGAAGGGACTCTGTGCCTGGAGTCAGTGAGTGGGGTCCTAACTCCAGTTCCAGTGACCGGGCCTCCTTGGGAGGTCACACTGTACCTGCCTCAGTTTCTCTATCTACAAAGAATGACCCATAATAACGCTGGTCGTAGAGACGTGCTGTAGTTCACACAGACACAGAAACCTTCCAAAGAGAAGATGCTTTATGAAATACTGCTAATGAATGAATTCTGCAAGCCCTTCCTTGTCTGAGCACTCTCACCAATAAACATCATCTAGCAGTTTGGACGGGTGTAGATCAGATCCAAAATTTAGAATTCAAAACGCGAGCTGGACACAAATAGGAATCGCCTTTTTTTTCTGTCTCATTTGGTATTTGCAATTTCAGAGTCTGTTTTTTAATTGTTATGAAATAAATGTTGAGAATCTAGACATGGGGGGGTAGGAAAGAGGTACAATATTCTGATATAAAGTGTGTCTCCCACTATAACAATGCTTGTAAAATACTTAGCCTGTTCAATTAAGTGCAAAGTCTTTTTTCTTCCTCTTTCAATGGATATGTATTCTGTGAATGTATTTTGTACTTGTCTTTTTAATTTTGTGATACGTAAAATGCGCGATTAAAGGAAAAGGAAGTATTTCTGAAAGGACCGTCAGAGCTCAACTTGCAGTGGGTTTTAATTGCCTGCCTCTGCAAGCTGCCTCCCTCTTGGTAAGGTGTGTGCAATAGGGGGTTGTTTCCTAAGCAGGGGAAAGCACACAGCCAGGAACTCGAGCAGAAGTTTTAAAAGTACGTGAAAAGTAGATTGCTTCGCTGTGTCTTCGTAAAAGTCACTACGGAGTGTCTCCTCCCACCAAATGTGCAAGGTCTGTGAATTGCAGGGATGTTTGTATTTGAAGAAACTTGAGGACTTCTGACTGTAAAAGACAGTCATTCCTACTTCTAGTATGGGCAAAGCAAAATAAAATACAACACTACTAAATCCGTGTGTAATAAAATATTTGCATATATTTCTTTTATCAGAGCTTAGTCCAGATATAATATTTATAGAGTAAGAAAAGAATTTATATAGCTTTGGTTTAGTTGAATCTAAGGTAACTTGATGCAAAATTAAAATGCAGCGTCTTGTGAAAATTACCACGATACGGATCCCTTATTGTTGACTGCATCAGGCCAGATCCTGAGCAGAGCTCAATGTCTGTGGAAACAATTCCCTTTCCAGCAGCTCTGGATGTGGTCCTGTACATCAGGAATCAATTGATAAGTCATTGTGTGTATAAGTTAATTTCCTATAGGTTATATTTTTATTATGTAATATCATATTACATATACATTTCCTTAATACTAAAAACTTGAACACTTTGAAGAAAAAAGTATAAAAGACAAAATGTCATCTGATTTGTACTCTTGTTTCATGTTCCTATGCCCTGTGGGAGGAAAAGAAAAGTAATAGAACAGACAAATAAATAAATATGGTGTTGAAATTGGCATGACAGTTTCTGCTCTTGTGCAACGGAACTGCAATCAATTTATTGTCTTCATTGGTCAAATGCCAGAATAACAGTATAATATTATACAAGAGTAGATTAATTAAAGTGTAATTAGAATGGAATAAATTAAATAATCATAAAAGTTTGTCATGGGAAAAATATGTGTTTAGAATTAATTACTTTTCAAATAAAGTGATATTTTAATTGCTCAGAGTTACAGAATCCTTAATTGCAGACATATAATTCTGGCCCCAAAAACTTCAGTTGCTGTAACAACTTGATATATTTCTTCTCTGTCAATTCTTTTAATAGTTTGTACTAAACAAGATTATTGCAGGAAATGTCTGCTGAAATGCCTGGAAGATGTTTAATTACGCCCATGCCATCTGAGGACATTATTAGCTCTTGGAACCAGAAGATTTGTAGCTGATGCCGCTCTGTGTAGCGCCCCTGATTAAGGAGGATGGGCAGACAGTCCCGCGGCTGACAGATCGCTATGCATGGCCGGACTGGAGGCTACTCAAAACAGTCGTTTGATGGTCCTTGGTTTATCAATTTTCTGCTGGATTACAATGATTTATCAAGTGGGCAAACTTAAATTCTTTTAGGTCTGATGGTGTGGTATAGAGAGATCTGTACAAATATTTAGTTTCACTTACATTTTGCATTTGCATATTCCTCGGGTTTTCAGAGTGATTAGACATTTGGTGTCTTTCTTTTTTTTTCTTTTTTTTTTTTCTTTAATTTTGTGGAGAGTGTGTTGCAGAGCTGAAACTACTTGGGGCTCTTATGCCTGTTTTCTTTCTCCAAACACGGCTCTCTGCAGTGGTATCATCACGCTTTACCAAGTTATTAACGGTTTCAGAAAGTAAAACAGATGGGTGTCTTTTCGCTCATCTGCAAAATGAACCTGTTTAGGAAACATTAGAATTTCATCTGTTTCAGCTCTATTTCATGCTGTATTTTAGACTCCCTTTTTAAAGCCTAGTGCAGTGCCATGGGAGGCAGGGGCTCTCGTGTTTTCAGATCCCGTTTTTTTGGCATAAACGCATCCATGATATTTGGATGTCTCCAGAATGTTTAATTCAGTAAGATATGCAATGCCCAAAATGTTTAACTGTGTTAAAAAAGGTCACCCAGCCGATAGCTGAAGGCGAGTATGTCAGAATGAAAGACTGAAAAAAAATTATCAGTCTGACACAGTGGGCGTATTAGAATGATTAATGTTTATGTTAATTTATGGCTTTTACATATTGATTAATAGCTTTTTGTTTCGGTGACTAAAATGTGTAAGTGGCAATGAGATCCATATGCTAACTCAGTGTCTTTCAAATAATTACAATAATTCTTAGTTTTGTTCCCATGCTGAGACTATGTTTTCATACAGAAAATAATAATTGTACAGTGACTTTTTAAAAATTGCAGATGGAAGTATTTGAAAGTGAACCTCAAGACACAAGCCTGGGTTTCAGTATTCCTGAAGGTTACACACTCACATTTATATACATTTTTCTTGCAAACTTCATTACTTAAAAATCGTAATATGTTGTGGTTTAGCTTCATTCATCTAGGGGATGCTTAGAGACAGAAAGGGTGCTAACGCTGTGAGGAGTCATTATTTGAGCAGAAACATTAAAAACGTGTTGCGTTGCATGAAGGTTATTAGTCATGTTCTGCTCCCATAAGGTTTCTTGGCATATCACCAGTTGCTGATAAGCAATTTTGTTTGCTCTGTGTCCATTGACTATTAAAATTAAAATGTGGAAAATTCCATTATTCATTGTCTAAATGTCAGGAGAGAAGGTAATTTTGGGGAGCTCCTGAGAGAGGATGAGGTCCGCGCTTCCCTTGAAGCTGATGGGAAATGGAGGTTCTCAGCACTTCTGAAAATGAGAGTTCTGCAGTGTTTTCCTGAGCGGGCAGTCACTGTTAGTCATTAGGAATTATTTGGTGACTATTTAGAATGAAAGCCCTGCCAGGATTTACTGTTCCCAAACTATAAAAGGAAGGGCTCTTGTCACTTGTAACATTGGCTGCGTGGCAACAGGTTTCTGGTATCAGTTAATAAAGGATTGTATACCTAGGTCATGTAAATCCCTTCGACACCGATGGGTCTCTAACTGGCCGGTTTTACAAGCAAGAGAATTCTATCTAGAAATCTATGTACAGTGTCTTGATACTCTATTTACCAGTGCAAGCATGAGCACACTACTGAGTGTTCCCAGTCCAGCATTGTGATTGGTTTTTTATTTTTAAAATATTTTTTTTTAGGTTTTGAAGTCACATGTGAAATCCAGATATACATCCTGTGCTTAATTCCTACTTTGGTAGTCATAGGTAGATAGTAAAATCAAAAATATCCAATTTAAGTGAAAGTATTTGGCTATCCTTACTCCTGAGAATTAAGAATGCTGTACTAGTACGTTTTATGGCTAAATAAGAAATTTCTACTAATTTCTGCTTGAAATCAATTTCTTGATTTAAAGATTTATACTGATCTCTAATTTCCACTTGAAATAGATTGTGGGGGTTTTTTAAATTAGCTTCAAAGAAATCCTAGAAGTATAATGCAGTTTATGTCTCAATTTAGTACCAGAGATAGCAAAGGGAGCTTTAAACTGAAAGCTGCTGTTAGTTGACTGATGAGTGAATTTTCATATATTCTGGGGCTCTGACCTTTGCAACTACTTGTGGAGCGCTCCCACATCTCTGGATCTGCGCAGGCAGTTCCTTCACAAGCTTCTGCTGATTTTACTTTTACTCGTGCATGTTTCTGTCTTCACAGCACACAACAGACATAGGAGGCGTTTGGGGGGACTGGGGTAAGACTGTGAAAAGCAGCTGCCTGGCTGTTAATTTAGCACACAAAAAAGTCTTTCTACAGTCAGTTACATTTCACCTCGGGTGCAAAGGTATTTCTTCGGGTGACTGTCTCGCAAGGTCCCTTCCTACTGCTGACTTCCCTGTTCTGGTGCATTCTGTCCTTTTTTGATTTGTACATGCAAAATGAAAAGATGTGCTTAAAAATGATCACATATCGGAAGAATTACTTGCTTACCAAACCATATACCTGCTTTCAGGTATATTATAGGTTATTGTAGTCAATAACCTATAAAAAGTCATTTTTGCAGTAAGATGTGGTGAACTTTAACTCATTCTACTTCTGCAGATTTGTCTAGCTTCTCTTTTAATTATGTATGGAAATGCTACTCATTAGGTGGGTTCTTGTTTCCTGGGCAGAGGATGGTTTGTAGTTTCACCACTATGAAACACCGTTGTCTGCAGAGGGTTACAGGCTGGAAACGGGGGAATACTGTGTTTGGAAGACTCGTATTGCAGGGGCCGCCTACTGCATCTTAATGGAATGGAATAAACAAAACCGTTTGCATTGCACTGTTAGTTTAAGGGAGCATTTTATTTCTGCAGTTACAGCTAGCGTCCCACTTCAGAAACACACCCGTGCGCTAGAGCTGTGGTTTGTAGGACGGCAGCACGGCACGGAACTTTGGAGTTAGTGCAGGTAGTAGGCAGTAGTGTAGGCTAAAAAAGGGCTTTTGTATGAATTAAAAAGTAACTGCCTGGAAAGGGGGAAGAACAATTTATTCACATCTTTCTCAACTTGTTCTTGGCTCCAATTTTTCCTTTGGGAGGGTGGCACCTGGTAGACTAGGAATTTTCAAAAAATAACAGGGATTTCATCTATCTGGTTGCGAGCACACCTGGATGTGCTGAATATTTTGCAGTAGTAATTATGTCTGCACACCTGCTGGTTTCAGACCCAAAAATCAGTTTGCCAGACGTGCCTAGAGAGATTTATTTCTCCTATACCTGAAAAAGCTCTTTTACCACGGAGTTTTTACTACTCTAAGTAAGCCTAAAGAAAAAACAGAAGAGGATATTTTTTTTGTCTTTCGTTGAGCCATTGGGGTCTCAAACTGAACTGTGGAGTTTGCAGGGGGAGGCGGCTGTTTGGATGATATTTTAATAGCAATTTGTTTTTGCTTCAATGTGTGATAGAAATACAAGTGACAGGAGTGGGAACAGGAGAGTTGCTGAATTCTGCTGGAATTTTTCCTGTGGGAATCTGTTAATGTTTTTAATTCTCTGAGAGATTTTTCTAAGGTAATCCTTTTGACATTTACATATTTTAAATGACTCTCATTAAATAAAAGCTTAACTTTTTTGTATTGAATGCTCAAGTGATGATACTGGGACACCACTGCATAGACATTCAAATAATTTGAAAGAAATTCTAATTGCAACCTAAACAAAGGAAGGTTTTTGAGGAATATTAATAGCAAACTGTTCTTTAAAGTAACATAATTTTGAAGGAAATTCAACTGTTCTGGCATTTAGTAGAAGTGGGTTTTTAGACCAGACCCTTTTTAGTACGTAATGTGTGGTGCACATAGCTGTTTGCTAAATGAAACCCTAATGAGAACAGCTGGGTTTTCCGCTCCTCACTCATGTAGCAAATATAATCTGTGGAGGAGCCCAAGGGCTTAGAACGCACCTTGTGACAAATCCTTCTGGCTGTCTGTGTGCTGTCAGAGCATAGCTCGGCCCCCGACAGAGGATGCTGGTACCAGCACAGGGAGGGCTGGAAGAAAGAAAAGCTGGAACATCTTTTAAAAAACAGGAGCGTGATGATGATGTGTTGTATCTCTTACTGGTAATACCCTCTTGCAAACAAATAATGCCATTACCAAAATGATTCATATCTTTTAACATCCTTTCACAGGGGGCAGGAGCCATAGTATGAAGATATCTCAGGGACACATGTATGCTCTAACCCTGAGATGCTTTTAAATGAACTTTCTTCTGTACGTTGCACTTTGCTTGTTCAAGCCCTTGAGCCAGATTTTGTTCTCAGACCAGCCTAAATACTAAGCAAATGCATTTAATTAAATTTGCTGCAGATATCCCCAGTTAAAAAGAACAGATTGGTCTCCCTGAGGCTAGATGAAGTTAACAAGAAAATAAATGTTGTGCTAATTAGAGAAATCATTTTCAGACACCTGGGATGAAACTTTAAAAAGTCCTAGAGATTTAGGATTGAAAATTCATTTGAAAATTAGTCTTAGGCTTCTAAATCACTTAGGCACTTTGGACAAATTTACTGTCACACAGTCATCGTATTCAGCATGTTTGTAGCTGTCTGCTTAGCAAAGCATGGTATGACCATCACCTGTCAGTACCAGTGTGCCACTACGTATTTCATTGTCCCTGGAAGGAAAGTACAGACATTGAGCTACTTGGTGGGTTGAAGGCAGGTAAATATCATTCTTTTGAGGACGTTTATGTGTCAACAGGAACCGGTGGATGGTTTCTTGGAGTTTGTAAGGCACTGGTGCAACAAATTTCTATCTATTTGCGACCTCATGGGACTTTCTGTTTATTTAGGTACCTAAAGAACTTTTAATTAAATCTTGGTCTTAAGTGACTTGTTCAAGCACATGGATGAAGAAAGCACAGATGCAGTTGTATAGTTCAGCACTAGCTGGAAGAAGAATGAGACACTTAATACTGTCACATTGCCATTCACTGGCTGAGTTGTGATAGGAAGTAATAAGGAGTCATCCCATAAATCAAATAAATAATAACATAGGTATGATATTAAACCAAATTTCCAGATTCATTTATCTGATTAGCAAAAAAAGCAAGCAAAGACCAAGCTCCGAGGAGCAAAAAAATCCGTTTGTTTGCTTACAGCTTGAAAGTATATTTTCAGTTGAGTTTTTTCCTATAGCCAGTCGGAGGATTTTTCTGAAATATTGTCCTTGTAAAGACATGCATTAGCAGCGTCTCTTTCATGCCAGGTAAAACCCTTCCCACAGCCACGCACACACTTGCTGTCTGTCAGCAAAAACTCTGTGTCAGTAATTAGAAAAATGCTATTAAAAACCTGCCTTGTAATCCCAGATAGCCTCTGGGTTGACTCAGTTCTACTTTCTTCCTCGCTCAGCGCCGTAAACTGGGATTGTTCCACTGTGAAGAGGGACCCCATGCCTGTGACGAGCTGCCCAGTTATTATTTATGTGGTTCTGCAGAGTGTCATTCTGAGGGCAACAGCATTCAGCTGTAGTGTGCCACAGAGGTGACCCTTGGTGACAAAACCTTTAACAGGTTTATAACACAGGTGAAGCATGTTATAGACGGACACTTGGGAGCTGGATCTCACCGTGGGGGCGAGCCTGTACATCGTGTAATCATCTGAAAATTCACTCGAGCCTGTCATGAGTCTAGATCATCAGACATCATCATAAAACAGATGAGTCAGGGCACTAAAACATGGGGGTAATCCACTGAGCTCATTATTTTCGTACCTAATTACACAGTACTATTGCGGGAGAACTGCACATTATGCTGAAGAATCCTGTTTCGTCACTAGTCCTGAAAGATAATTGTGTTTAATTAGGACCTATAGATACCATGATTACTGATCTATAAACATTCAAGGTAGACCAGCAAATGAGGTGCAATAGCAGGTGCATCTGTTAAAATTCAAAAGCTGATACTGAGATGACAATTAAAAGTTGAGCTGTTTTCATTTACCATGTATCTTGTAGCTCTAGCACTCTGTTCTGGTTCTCTGCAGTTTCTCTGCTGTGAACAACCAGACAGAAAAACACCTGCTGATATTTTCTTACCGAATTTAGAAAACTTTTTGTTTAATCCAGTGTAATATATGTTTGAATTTTTTTTAGTTGACATCTGTAGTGGCAAAAGCTGTCCTTTTCTGTATGAAGCCAGCTCAGAAAGGATGAAGCAGAACTACAAGCATGGCTGGTAATGTCACAGATAAAGCAGTAAAAACGTGTAACGGTGAAAATATTTCTTATAATGCATGTTACTTGCTTACAGTCAAAGAAGCTACTGGTTACCTGGTCCTAGCATAGGTCTGGAGGGTCATTTGCAACAAGTCAGGAGACAGAGAAGTTGTCCTTGTCCTTTGGTGCCTGTGCACAACTGCCCGCAAAGGTGTCAATTGTGAATGCAAATGCGTGAAGGTGCCAGATCAGTATGAGTGTGCCTGATCCAATCTCAGAGAGTATCCCTCTGAGCTCATAACTTGTCCTTCACAGGTCCCCTCTTAGCCAGGGCAACGTGCTTCTCCCTACACTTGCCCTCTCCTTCGCTGGCTCAGACCACACGTGAACCAGTGACATAAAGCTGAAAGCATCCGTCTCTCTTTATTGATCCTTTGGGGAACACAAACCCCTTGGAATAAAGTGTTTACCATAGTAGTCACTAAGTACTGCTTTTTTTTTTTTTTCCAAGTAACCATGCTTGGATTCTTGTGTAAAAATGATCCTGAGTAATCTCATCTGAAATGCTTTACAGTTGGTATGTTCCCTGCAACGCTTTTCTGAAAACGGTTGTGAGTGGAAAGCACAAAAGTAGTATTTTTATGGGGAGGAAGGGAAAAGACTTGCTAAGGGGCTAAGTGGAATGATAAATTGCTTGCCCACTGAAATGACGGGTATCCAATTTCTTGCATTTTGGAGCTCTTCCTTTTTGCGGCAGGGAGAGCAGCTGAACAATTTTGTATTAACCAGTGGGCAAGAGGTGCATGCCCACAGCCAGCTCAGCAGTTACCTTGCTTAAAAAGAAATGCAGCAAAAAGCAGATTTGACAGTTGTTTGATCAGTCGATGTTACAACTAAGTACTTTACGTAGAACTGTGCAGCAAACAGAAACAACATCCAATAATGGTAATTCAGAGAGGAAAGAGACTCGGAAAAGCAAATGTCCTGATCAGAATATATTTCAAGTTGTAATTTCCCTTCAGGGTGCCTTACCCTCTGTAATATCTCTGTTTGCTCCTCACTCCCTCAGTTCCTTGCTCAGATGGCTCTGCCACCGCCGGATCCACAGTTTGTTCTCAGAGGTACCGGTGCTGCCGTCCACACGCTGCATTTCTCCTGTGTGGGCCAAGAACCTGACGTCCCCATTCTTTTCTCTGGGTAAGTGACACAGGATTTCTGGATGAATTGAGCATAATATGGATATTTCCTTTTAAAGCAGAATGTATTATTTAGATAATGTCTATCTGGAGAAAACCACAAAATGCAGGGCTGGTGGGCGATGGGTGTGTTGCAGCTTCAGCTTGGAGAGGGAGGGGGAAAGTATCAGACTGTCGTGTCAGATTGTCTGCAATGGTTGCACTAAAAGCATCTCTTCTCACTGCCAGGTCTGAGAATGGGTTTATCCACGTCTGGAACCTGAAAACACACAGAGTGGACATGGGACTGGATGGCCATGGAAGAAAATCTGTCTACTACGTGGAGACAATGGGTGGTAAAGACGGGCTCCTCAGGTTGGCAAAGCAGGCAAAAATCAGTAAAATAATTCTTGTTTCTGTGATGACTGAAGAGGTAGAAAAGGAATCTCTTATTTCTGGAACATGGAAATGTACATGAGTACAAAAATAAAGAAAAACTGTAGAACAAAAAGTGAAAATAATGATACAATAGATTTCTTTATGATATATGTGACAACATCACAACAACTTGGGATCCATAATGTCTTTATTACTTCACTGAGATGAGGTAGAGTCTTTGGTTAAAGGAAATACACTTGGATTTGAAGTTCACAAATGCTTCACAAATAGTTCTCAGGAAAGAACAAAATTGATATAAAGAGCTTATAAATAGAGAGTGGAGGGAGAAAAGGTGAGGAAGGAAGTGAAGAATCAGAGATGGAGAATGGAAGACTGAAAATGAGCAAGAATGCCGAGTTGCACACCTTTGCTTTGTTGCAAAATAGCTTCTGGTCTTGTTTAGCAAGGGAAGACTGGGAAGATTTGTGTACTTTGGATTAGGCAAGTGATCTGGTGTAGATGCCAAAGTGTCTGTATGACTAGGAGGTGTTCTGACATGTTTATCTAGAGAAGACATCTCTTATAATATACAGGGGAACTCATTAACATTTATATTTGTTATCTGCTTAAGTACAATTATCAACACTCTCCTCCATAAAGTCATACTGAATAAGCATTGTTTGTACAATTATAGAGTTTTTCCATACCTCTATTTTTGCTGTATAACAGTTCACACAGCAGTGCAATTTTAGGACAGCAGTTACCTGTGTTTTGTTTCTCAGATCTCAGACTAAATCACATGAGTTTCTTGCAGTACTACATTGTTTGTATGCCCAGTGCTATAAATGTTTTGACGTCTTGTCACTCAGCTGAACAGCACGTGGGAGTTCCTGGGCTGATGTTGAAGAAGCCCCATCAGTCTGTAGATTCACATCTACCTCTGTTTTTGTTTCATACTCCCATCAGGTGATACTGCTAATTAAAATAAGAAATGGATAACGGAATTGTGATGACTCCGTGTCCCAGGTGACGAGGACACACATACTGTGCTACTGTAGTTTGTGGATTGGAAGCTTCTCCACGCTGGTACTTTGTTCCGAGCCAGTGGGATCACGTAAACGCGCAGCAATTAATGCTGTGCCCTTTGTCTGGCCTCCTTGGTCTCGGACCAACGTGCAGATTTTCTGTGGGACAGAGAGGTGTGCAGAGGGGTCTCTGCATGAGCTGCATCGGTGATGCAGCTGCTGGTTCTCTGGTTCTGGATGTTTCAGCCACAGCACCTCATTGTTTAATTCCTGCTACTCACTGCCCTGCCAGTCCTCTCCTGTTGTGTCTCCACACGTACACAGTCCTCTGTGCCCTCCCTGTGGCCGAGGCAAGTTGACCACTGAATAACTGAAGCTTTTTGTTTATCTTTGATGTGGTCTTTGTTGTTTTGCTATTTGTCTTTCAGCTTTTAACAGGCCTAACATTTCTGTCTCATTGCTAGGGTGAGCGAGTGTTAAATGTGTTACTCTCTGCATACTTTTGTTTCCTTTTAAATTAGACCTAATCAGTGATAAATTGTGACTATTTTATTACCAATACATTCAAATACTCATGAGACTTCGTAAATACGTACACATACAGGAACAACATAACTCTGACCTAGTCTCTTCACAGGAGCTGTGGCCAGCTGTGACTGTGGTGTGTCTGCCCAGTCCTCCCTCCTCCTGGTGACTTTTGAACCCGTCAGCCAGTTCTGGAGTCAGCAGAGGAGGGGGGTGGTTCTGAGTTCCACACAGTTCATGAAAGACCCAATTAGTGCCCCCTCAGAAGCTGAATGAAGCTCACTCCTTTACTGCACGGTAGAGACCCAACTTCGAGATAGTGACCTGCAGGCAGACAGCCTTTCCCAGACCTGCTGCTCATGCATAACTTGTTTTACTGTCACAGTCAGGGTCGTGACCAGCGGATCTGCTTGTGGGACTTAGCAGAGGGACGGACTTCAGTGACGGATTCTGTCTTCACGGAGAATGTGGGATTCTGCAGATGCTCT
Organism: Apaloderma vittatum; assembly: GCF_000703405.1. NCBI lineage: Eukaryota > Metazoa > Chordata > Aves > Trogoniformes > Trogonidae > Apaloderma > Apaloderma vittatum. The sequence goes on along the minus strand of NW_009718879.1, from coordinate 27,500 downwards.
CTGTTGAAGGTGGCACAGGGACGCTGGCTGATGGCCATGGCAGCCAAAGCCCTGGAGGAGGTAGGAAGTTACCTTTTTTTCCGGTGCTTGGGAGATGGCTTTTGGTTTTGAAATGAGATAGTTCAGAAGGTGAAACACTATTGCTCTCAAATTCTCTGCTCAAGAGAGAATTCTCTGCACAGGGAACCTTTGGGGGCTGTAATCACTAATTTTACCTGCCAGAAAGATGACTGAATTGTATAACTCAGGCTCTAATAACAAGGATACCACCCCAAGATTTGTCTGACATTTAAGTATTTGCAGCTGCTGCTGGTCTTTCATGTGCAGGAGTTTTGAAAACTCTTCTGGTGCTGCTGAATACTGTTAAAGGGGAACAAAAGTCCTTCTGGGGAACTAATGGTCAGAAAGTCTGTCATCAGATGGAGGTACTCATCTTCCATCTGAAGCTCAAAGTCGCGCTTGGTGAGAGAAGGGGAGGTGCAGGTGATTTGTAATGCGATATGTGGTCTTTCACCCCGGGGCTAATTCTTTAGCTGGTACTTTGGCTGGAAATAGTTGAATTGCTATTAGCAGCCAGAGGTTTGCTCAGTGTGAGATAATTGTAGGGTCCGTTTCAGTTCCTACTGGATATGTCCACATCTAATACTCATTATCACAGCAATCACTGACTGACAGCTTTGTTGGCAGTTTCCACTTTTGCTTCATAGAAATTGCATTTTTGTTTTTTTGAAGGACTATTTGAGGACGTTATACAAAAATAAATTATTTCAGATACTTGACATTGAAATACCAAAAATATGAAAAAAGCATCATAAATATGGAAAAATATTGTAGATAAATGCAAATTATTCGTGAACATAAAAGATCACGTGATTTTCTGGGCTGTATGGTGTGTATCTTGAAACTGAAATTTGCATATTTTATACACAAAATACTAAGATGGAATAGTGCCTGTATCGCAAGAAAATGTGAAATTTAGTATTCAGAAGTTAAGCACGTATTTAAGTACTTTGTTGGCTCGCAGCCAGAATGTTCAGCCTTTTACAGAACGGAGTAAGCCTGCAGACACCACCACTGTACCAGTAAATACTGGTTGCATACATTGTCCTGATCAAACAACAAACTTTCTCCATTTTACAGCAGTGCTCAGTAATATTTAAGTTAAACAAAACTGGCAAGTGCATTCTTGTGTCAGCCAAAGAAGAAGTTTTGTGTCAGGCAAAGGGTATACACACACACGTTCTGGTAATGAAGAATTAAATAATCATCGAAAGAGAAGACATTTAACCCCAATGTCTCTTGCAGCTCATCTCTGGTTTATTTTAATTTGTTTGCCTGGGCCCTGAAAACTGATAGTGATTTGCCGTCTCCTGAGGTAGAAAAGTTCCACTCTGTGGAACTTTTGTATTAGAACTGTGTCAGGTTTCAATAAATCCATGTGCGCTCCCATAATATATAGCGCTTCCAAACAGGCAGCACTGTGTGAGACACAGTACGTTTGCAGCTTATGATTAAAATTAAGACTTAATAAGTGTTTATGCTTGGCTGGTGCCCAAAAAACAAGTAATTTTGTCTTAAAGCAGGTTCAGTCCATAAATAATGAGATCTGAACAGGCATTTATTTGTTCATGATTGCATTTAAATCACCAATTATGTTACATGCACTTTTCTTGCCAATTTGCCAGAAACATGTTAAAAGCTTTATTAATGTGAAAAAGGGTGTGTTTCCTTGTGGCCAGTTTTAGCCACCCAGGAGCACTATTAACCTCAGGCAAAGGCAAATCTTTCTCCTATTAAGCAAAACCAATATAAACACAGAACTTCAAGTTTTAGGTTACAGTTGTCAAAATATATGAGACTATTTCTTTCTCAGGCTCAGTTGTCTCTAATGCAGACCGTCTCTGGAACTGTCAGTCTCGCCTGGGCAGCTCATGCCTGCCTGCCTCCTGCAAAAAGGTTTTCTCATCTTTCTGGTTTTCTTTGTCCTCTGCAAGCCCAACTGTAGCCCTTGTCCAGGTTATCCAACTTGCATCAAAATAAAGGGGTTTCTTGTTTTTGTCTTTTAACCTGCAGAAGTCCATGTATCACAGTGTGCTTATCCTTCCTTACTATGTAAAAGTTGCAGTTTCGGTCTTGTCTAGGAGGCACTGCCCTTTGGAGAGCCAGTGGTGAAACACACAAGAGGAGAGCAGATCATCTTCGTATTTATGGCCCATTTCCTGCAATAGCTAACTTGGTCGTCAGGTCGATTGCAAGAAAGTTGCCAAGAGAAAAGCATCTTTTGTTAAGAGTGTAGCTCTAAAGCACCGGAATTCCCAAATGATCAAACTTTGGTCTCTTCGTAGGTTTGGTCGACATATTGGATGGCTCTTGTCTCCATTCCTCAAATCTGGAGAACAGTTTCCTGCTCCGTTGCTAAGTGGCTTTAGAAAGTGTTCTGTATCTTGCATTCAGTACCTTGTCGACTTGCAGTCCTAGAGTGCAGCTGGCTTTTGGCAGGCGAGCTGACAACCTCTAGAAATAGGAAGATGTTCTGGCAAGCTTTGAACTAAAGGTATTGGATTGGAAAGCCATCGCAGCTGCCGTGGTCTTGACTGATGGCTCCCTGAGGAGCCGTATTTGTGTAATGCCTCATCTCAGATGCTCAAGGAAATTCGCATGACTGGGGCTGTCCAACAGCACTGCGGGGCTTTTGCACACTTGAAATAGCCTGGAATGGGTGGTGATGCTGGATTTATCAAATGTTTGAAGTGCTTTAATTTTAGGAGATAATGCAGAGCATTGTTTATTTAATTAAAGTGAAACATCACCTGTGCTGGTTTGGGCTGGGAGAGGCTTGATTTTCTTGATACTAGCCAGTATGGGGCTGTGTTTTGGATTTGTGCTGTGAACAGTGCTGGTAAGAAGGAAGGGGAGGACATTCAGAGTTACAGCATTTGTCTTCCCGGGTAACCGGTCCGTGTGATGGAGCCCTGCTTTCCTGGAGGTGCTGAGCACCTGCCTGCCAATGGGAAGTAGTGAATGAATTCTTTGTTCCGCTTTGCTTGTGCTCGCAGCTTCTGCTTTACCTATTAAACTGGCTTTATCTCGACCACGAGTTTTCTTACTTTTCTGATTCTCTCTCCCATCCTGCCAGGGTGGGAGCGAGCAAGCGGCTGGGGTTAAACCACAACATCCCTGTAGTGTATTAAGTCTGCATCTGCAAAAAAACGGTGTTCCTGGCACCAAGTTCTTGATACCTAAGAGCTTCTATTTCTCCATAGTTCCAAGCTTGAGAATCAGCCCAGAAAGAGGCACTTCCACGTCAATCAAGAGACTCAAAACCATCCAGTGCCAAACTGCAAAGGCAAACTCCCTGATCTTGCCTGCCATCATCCCGAGGTGGAAATGAGCTACTTCCTTGGCAGAGGAAAGACTTGCCCAATGCTTAAAAAAAAATTTTAAAAATCCGATCCATAATTCATTACCATCAGAGCAAGTGGCAGTGGAAGCTGCTATGGAGACAGAGAGCAGGTGTTTTACACAATTTTTGTGCTAGAAATACCTGTATGCCGCCACTGCTCCAGCCTGCGTTAGCAGGTAGTTCTGGGTTTACATTTTGTTAGTGCAGTGAGCCAGTAAATAAAAAATTCACCTTAACACAAGCTCTGTGTTATGACAACAGAACAGAGGAGACAACGCAAGTGTCTGTAAGTGAATATGACAGAGAAGAATAGCAACAGAGATGGAAAAAAGAGAAAGGGAGAGGAAGTGAGGAAGTGTTTTCAGATTAAGCAGTCTGCAAACTAGTGCGCGCACAGTATCACCTCCCGTATGGAGAGAAGAGAGGAAGAAGAGGATAGGCTGGACGTGATGATCTCAGAGGTCTGTTCCAGCCTCAGCGATTCTGTGTGATTCTGTGATTCTGTATTCATTCTAGCAGCTTTGTCTGGTCTTTCCTAAAACAATGCGTTTATTTAGGTAGCTCTAGATTCCCCTACAGCTCCAACTTAAGAGGCATTCCTCTGTTTCCTCCAGACAGTTTGTACTGGAAGAGCTTCTACTAGCCTTACTCACCTTAAAAGACTTGTGTTTTTAACAGCAGAATTTTGACCTGGAGCCTGACCAAATACTCTTGTTTTCCTGATGTCAGGTTCAGGTTTTGGAGCTGCCATCCAAGACGTCAGTCTGTACCTTGAAGCCAGAGGTGGGTGCCAAGCTGGGCATGCCCATGTGTCTGAAGTTATGGCAGGTAAGAGAAGAGCGCCTGCTAATTGTGAAATGTTTTCCCTGTGATTCATTTTATATGAAGCACATGAATCTTTCTTCACTTGGATTTTGATTTATTATCAAACCAATCAAGTAATTATACTATTAAAGGGGGGAAAGATTTGTGAACATCCTTAATGTAACTTTCAGAGCTTTCCAAGCTTTAATGGAAGATTTGCAAATGCTCCGGAAAAGCTTCCTATCCTTAGGATAGATATGGTTTTTGCATCAATCAAGAGGAAAAGGAGTGATTTACCAAAGTCACTTGTTTGATATGGTTTCTCACTGCATTATGAATGATGAGAAATGACTGTGTTACTTCAAAATGGTGATTTTAGGGGCGGGTTACATCCACTTCAGCGCCCTCAGGACAAGGAAGCACTCTACAAACATTTCTATTCCAGACATACAGTTGGAACAAAATATTTATGGTGGTGTTGACTTTGAACAAAAAGGTAAACAAAAGCAGTTAATAATGCTCTTCTCAGTGATGTCCAATGACAGGAGAAAGGGCAATGGATGCAAGCTGGAGCACAGAAACATCAGGAAAAACTTCTTCACAAGGTGACAGAGCCCTGGCACAGGCTGCCCAAAGAGGTTGTGGAGTCTCCTTCTCTGGAGACTTTCAAACCCCGCCTGGACAAGTTCTAGTGTGGCTGCCCTAGGGATCCTGCTCTGGCAGGGGGGTTGGACTGGATGATCTCTAGAGGTCCCTTCCAACCCCAAACATTCTATGATTCTGTAAGAAAAAAACCCCACATTTGCAGAGGATCCAGCAAATAAGCCTTACGGGTTGCCAGTAGTGAAAGACAAGTAATACAAAAAGGCGGCAGTAGAGGGAGGAAGGTGTTTAAGTGATTGGCTTTCAATCTCCAAAGAGTTGGTGGAAAGGTGATTCCTGGTGTAACCCCCTGACCACATACTGGTACTGGTCTGTGGTACCATCCGAGCTGATTTCATGGATGTTATTCCTGCAGGTTCATGTCAACATTTGTATTGGTTTCAGTTGAAAAAATTATCAGTCAGTTGTGAATATGGGTCTTTATTCAAGCTCCTGAATGGGCTGAAGTCTAGAGGAGTTCAGTTGCTAATTTCAGAAACAAAGTATCAGAGGCCACAGTTCAAGTCTCATGTTGTAATTAAAAACTAGAAAGAAATAGAAGGAAAATTAAATAGACTGATTAGGCTTTTATTAAACAGAAAGTTTCTCCTACAAATGCAGTGTTCAGCACTCGATGAAATGAATGGGGCTTTCTGTCTCCGGGACATTTTTTAATAAGATGAAGATAACTGAGGATATGTTCAGTGTTGAAAATTTTGTTGCCTGTATAAAAAGGTCCTCTGTCTTGCCATATTTTCTACATGCATTAATACTGCTATTCCTCTAGGAAGGAGAGCAGGTGCAGAGTCTTCATTTTATATAGTTTTTAATTTTCTTGCCAGTGGGAATAAAGCAGAGGACTGGGAATCGGGAGAGGTAAATTATTCCATGCAAATTCTCCCTTTGGGAAGTCACCACATCTTCTGTCGCAGGCTGCAACAGGCAAAGATAGATAATCCCTCACAGTCTCACAGCTGCATTTGCTTTCTTACAAATGTGTGCAACTCAGTTTAAAAGCAGGAGGGAGGAGGATACTCTTAAGGGCAAATAATTATATGTGGTGTACCAAAGCGATGCTCTGCCTTCTGTTTGGTGGTTTCACTGAGAAACCATGTAACCACAACAGCAGAACACGAGCTAAGCCAGCTGCATCCCTTCCGGAACAGAGGCCGGGCAGGATTTCTCTGTAGGTTGCTGGGTTGGGCAATACAGACATAGTCAGGAGATGAGCACTCCCTAACCCATCGCTTATGGGCACCGTGTTGCCTAAGAGACTATTTGATGTTGCTTATGGCACAGTAAATTAACAAGTTGAAACAGAAGCTGACATGGATAGAGCCACATAATGGTCTGACGGAAGTGTGCTCAGGGTTGTTGTCCAACAACAGTGCGGGGGCTGCAGCCACGTATTGTTGTATTTTTCTGCAGGCCAGTAGAAAAAAGACCCACGTATCCCAGAAAGAACACACCTTCCAGCACAGCGTGAACTGGAACATTTACCACAGAACAGAAGGAAACTGAGGCTTAGGTTAGGCCTGTAGATTCGGTCTTAGTGGCTTATCCTAAGCAGTTAAAAAACTTGCATCTGCTTATTTTGTTGTTCTGAAGCGCTTTTTTTCCCCCTCATTTTATTAGGTCTGTCCTTAAATGTATTAGTTCATTCAATGGTTTTTTCCCTTGTGAAGGTTCGTATTCTTAAATACGTTGTCCCTTCAGCTTCACACCTTCCTGCTATTACAAATTGGGTGGAGTAGGATTCGCAGGAGTAAGGATAGTCTTCCCTTAAATTTTTTGCACTCCTTGGGGAAGGCATCATGTTGCGTAATTGTGCAAACAAAACAACTCAACAGGAATAATACATGTAGAAACTGGAAACACAGAGTTACTACTTTATATAAACTACAGCAATTATTGCTGTTGAGTTGACAGCAGATCACCTTTTCTTCCCTCCTTGACAGTTATCCAAATGCAACAACAAAATGTTCTTCTTAGGAAGAAAAATGATTTGTAATTTTATTTTTCCACTGAAACAGAACATGAATAGTGAAGACTTTTGGCCAGAAGTGTCTGTTATTAAGAACTGAAATAAATAGGCTGTTGGGAACCACTGCTTGGTGAGTCCAGGCATTAGACTGAGAGCTCTCCTGATCTTTCAATAGCTTTTATTGTTTAAGTTCAAGTATATGTACTCATTGAAATATTACGCTTTATACGGTTAGGGAATGTCAGGAAAAAGTAGTGTGGGAGACCTTCAGTTCACAGAAAACCATACTTTGTTTTTAAAATAGACTGATCTTAGATCTTAGGTTTTCAAATCTAAGCTGATACCTACAGCACCAAAAAAAAAAAAAAGGTTTTGCTTGAAATTTCCCATAATGCTGAGCGCTTACCTGTGTCTCTTATCCTCACGAAGGTGTTGAGCACCTGTGAAAATCTGGCAATGCCGTTCTGAGCCGACCCTGCCCATCGGATCTTGTTTCCTTGGCTAGTGAAAGCTGGTCCTGCTGTAGAGCCCCAGGGCTCACAGAAGAGCAGTACAAATAATTGGAGGGGGTTATGCCCAAACTGGGGGCTTTTTAAAACTTAATGGAAATATCTATGAAAGACTTTTTTGCTTTGAAGGTTTTACCCTTTATTGAGTATAAATAAAATCTGGAATCTTCTTTTCATTCATATTTTGTTTTAATTTTCCCTGGTATTACAAACCAGCTACTCCTCATCCAAAATACCTGATGACTTAACTTTAATTCACATATATTTGATGCATATTCATTTCTCTGCTGTTACGGTTTTTTTAGCAAATCAAAAATTCTTCAGGTAAACCATGTACAGTTCTGGGCATTATGAGAGATCTTTCTAGCCAGAGCATGCTCGTTACCTTTTCAAACCAAAAGGGATCTTAAAGCAAGGAATGAGGCGTCTGCAGAATCTCAGGTGTGGACAGACCCGTTCAGAGCGACGCAGGGGATTTCCCCTTGGTTCCCTTCTTTTAAGGGGCAACTTTCTTCTCTGCTCAGTGAAATCTATTCCTCATTTAAACACTTCTTTAGGCTGACTAAGTCTGAGAAAGAACATGAAGCTTTGACTCAGCAGTCTTACCACCTAGACCATCCATCTCTTGTTAGTTTAACTCCCCTAGAACAAATAATAACCAGTGGGAGAACGGTCTGGACCATTAATAGCGGCAGGGAGCCTTTGCCCACTGCAGGTTTCTGTCAGGACATTGACACAGCCAGCGAGTTTGAAGAACCTCATTCAATAATGCGATACCAGTAAAAATTAATTCTTTGTAAATGTCCTTTACCTTTATTGTGAATTGAATACCAAGCAAAGGAACCCGAACCCTGTACGATCAGATGGTGTTTGGCAAGAGCTGATTAACCTATCGGATGCATTTCTTAGATGTGCCTGCACGAGGCGATCATAATCCCAATGTCTATTTTGGTAGGTTTTTTCTCCTATTAGAGAAATAACCCATTAACAGAGACCTGTTTTTTAGTTGCTTTTCATTAGGGATTTGCATCTTCACTCACGTAACCAGTTACTGCTTACGGGGTCATTAGTCTTTTGGCTGGAGCAATGATGAATATTTTCCTTAAGTGTGACATGTAATCCAGTAATGTTCCCTTCTTTGAGTTATTTCAGAGGTTTAAATAAATTAGGTGTCTGCCCAGGGTGCCATGCCCTTTGGCCTGTGACATCATTAATCAAAATAGCTTTCAATTGGTTACAGTGGGACTTGGGGTGTGTTAACCCCTTCGTGGCTCACCCAGAGATTTGTGACCAGAGGGTCAGTGCTTACCTTTAAGCACTGTCATGCACTTGGGTGAGTGATCTCTGTGTGTAACCCTACACTTGGCAACGTGAAACTGCAGTCTTTAAGCCTGGCACTTCTTTCAGTGTCCATCCAGGTTTGTGTAGCTTGGTAATAACTCCGTTGCTCAGAGTATCTTTTTTTTTAAGGGGTGCAAAGTTCAGGCCATGAAGTAACCATCTGAAAATGTTAGGCAGCCTTTTTTGAGGTGGTGTAGAGCGCAATAGTTTGGATTTTCAGAGAGAAATTTTCTATATGCCTGTATATATGTGTGTGTAGATGTTAATTATATATTATATATATGTAAACCATAGAATTTTATATGCAGATATAAAAACCGTAAGTGCATGTCAGCAGTTACCTAGTAACACTTTCTGTAAGTGGATGGACTAACAAGATTTGACATTCAGACTTTAAACTTTTCACTTCTCTGCCAGTCAGCATTTTATTTTCTTGGTGCTACCTAGGGATGGTAATTTTCCTGCCAGATTATTTATTTCTCAAACTATTTTCCTTTTCCCTTGATCAGGTCGACTGTGGTTCACAACCTTTGCTTCTGGCTGGATATGAAGATGGATCAGTGGTCCTTTGGAATTTGTCAACGCAAAAAGCATTGAGCCAACTTGTTTGCCACCAGGAGCCAGTGATGAGCCTTGACTTTGACTCGGAGAAGGCCAAGGGGATCTCGGGCTCTTCTGAAAAGGTGCTTAGCATCTGGAGCCTCAATGAGCAACAGAACCTCCAGGTCAGGATCATTGGCCCTCTAGTGTCATTTATCCCACTTTGCACTAACAGTTTGATAGACTAAAAAAATATTTAGTCATGAAGAGGAGTTGTTGCAGATCTCTAGCTAATTAATCACAGACTGGTTAGAATGTCTGTGCTATGTGACTAGACTTAGAAAAAGATGGTGAGGATTAAAAAAAAAAAAAAAAGGAAAAAAACCTCTCTCACATGTTTCTGGTTTTACCAAAGTTGCAGCAGGCACACAAGCCTAGCATTACTCAAGCCATTGCCTCTGTATCTTCATTTATCACGTTAGTAGTATCCAGCTCTCGGAATGTCCTAAACATTATAAATGAGTTCTAAAAAATGAGAAACAAAGGATTGCTTTTCCAAAGGTTCTGCTTGAATGGATAGAGCTTTCTTTCCACTGTGGGAAAGACAGAAATATTCGATTAAATCCTTCACAAACAAAAAGAGTAGGAGTAGCCCAACTCGCACCAAGAGCACATGAGGTTTAAGCAACCAGCTTCCTTTGGCACCTTTAGAGCCCTAAATAGAGACAAGGAACATAAGTTACTTGGGTATATCAGTTTGTGTCTGAGCTAGACATACCTGGAACGGCTGGTTTAGATGCAGGTCTCATAATCAGTGGTTCAGGCTATGCTGGTGAATGATGATAAACATTGCTTAATCTAGACAACTTTAGCAAGTGTTCCAACAGTGCCAAGGGGTCAAGTAGGTTTTTAACCAAGAGTGGAAAGTAAGTGCATAAATAAAGGCTCATGAAATTAAAATGGCTCATGCATGGCCTCTCCACTACTGAGTGCTTTAACCTTTTTCAAAGTGGCAGTTGTCCCCTGAACACTCAGTGAAGAGGGCCTGGGCCAGCCGCTGTGTGCCCTCCTATCAGCCCTGAGAAGAGAGCTGCTGGATACACCAAGCTGTGGCAGAACAATAATCATTCTTCCCACTTGCAGCTTTTGTGGAAAGTTTTTTTTAGGTAGTGTGGCAGGTTAATGCTGTTTTCTGAATGGTGCTACAGGAAGAAAAGCAAGTGCTTGGACATCCAGTGGTGAGTTGTCACCTGAGGGACACTGACAGTGTATCCTCTGTTAGGCAGCACCACAGAACTGGCATTTCTGGCGAGGCAGGGCACTAAGTCCGCAGTGCCTGTAGTGTAAATGCATCCAACTGAGCTGACGTTTAGAGGACGTGGGGCTCACCAAGAACATCTGACCATCACTAAGCAATACAACATGAAGTAGAGGCACTCTAGATGCTGAAGAAGTAGTAAAGGCATGTAAAGGCATGCTAAGCCAATGAAGAGTTTTAACAAGACTGTAATGGTCTAGTCTGGGCTCTTTTTAGTCTTGTTTTTTTTTGTCATGTTTGCCCTCTCCCTGCCCTGGCCTTTCTATCACTATTGGCACACGTGCACCTCGTGCCCTCAGCTCAGGGAAGCTGAAGAAGGGTAAGCAGATAAGTCCCAGTACAAAATGTGGTACTGAGACGAGTTTTCTAAGGCTGAGGTGTCAGAAATCTGACATCATAACGGGCTTCGTAAAGCTTCAAATACTCTAGTGTTGGAGAGGAAGCTGTTCCTTCATATTAATTATACCATAGCTTTTTCTTAATTTCAAAGAAAAGACTGTTCTCCACACACTTTTCAGTTACAAGTTCACCATAATGGAGGGCTATGGGTATGACCCACGGGGAAAATAAACATTTGTTCGCCTGAAATATTGCAGGTATTGTTTTCCACAGGGTATTCCCATTCCCAGACGTAGGATTAGTTATCTCTTCAGCACATCATGCTGAGAGATAGTAGCTGTTCTCAGAAGAAATTTAAATACCAAGTATTATAAACTGTAAGTAATGTTTCTGTGCTTGATGCATAGTGTGAATGCCCTAATAAAATGCATCTTTCATATGAGCACTAGAGATTGTCAAGGACATAGAGTAAATTTTTTTCCACTATAGCATTAATAATAAAAAACAGATGGGGATTTTTTTCCCCTGACATTCCAGGTACCTGAGGTAATGGTAGATGTTGGAAAGCCACTCAGTGGCACATTATTTTTATTCTAAAAGGTTTTAATAAGTAAACGTGGTGCATAGCTATCCGCCGTTGGAGAAATAATGATGCAATGATGGTACTTGAGCTCTGTTTTAAGTGGCAGCGTTCCAGTGTGTCAATGAATAGATGATGAAGGTAACTGCATAGTTTATGGCTATGGAGAAAGTTTGGTGTATTGTCTTCTATAAGCAAGTTGCTGAAATCATCACCGTCAGCAAATGACTAGATTGGTTATGAGCTTTCTGATGTGGACGAGATAGTGTCATTATGTGATGATGTTTGTGGTAGAATGGAGGAGGTAAACAGCTTCTGCAGGTGAATAAACAAAGCAGAACTGAGAAATCTTATGATCACAGAAGCTCCTTTATGACAAGAAAAAAAAATCTATAAGCTGCAATGTAAGCACACAAGTTTTGTTGGTTGGGTTGCTGAGGCTTTTCCATCAAATGCTGAAGATAAGACTGCCACTGTCTTGGCTATTTGTCTAATAAGAACAGAGCTTGAAGACATGATTTGGGTGTAGGTGAAGGAAATGAAAGAACAAAAAGAAAAATCACAGATGGCATGTGTTAAGGAGGGAAGGAAAAGTGGATATGTGTTGGCCTCAGCATAATTTCTTAATGCATCTACTAATAGATGCAAATGTGCTGGGTTATGACTGGTTGGAAGCAGCTCACCTGTTTTTACCTCTTTGTTTTCTTTGACTACAGTAGTTGCTCATAAGTGACTGGATGGCACAAATCCTGGCACTAGGATTTCACCTGGCTGCATATACCTTGAGCAAGTTGTTCTACTTTGTTTTTCTCCCTCACCTCTTGTATTTGCAGATCATGCACAAATGCCCACTGTTCCCTCATGTCTCATAGCCAAAAGGCATCATCACCATTACAGGCTTCATGTTCAAGTTGTAGCTTGCTGACGACATGCCGTTTCTCCCAGTCGCCCTGATTTGCTGTATGGATCTTGCCCACGTAACTGACAGTAACGATGGGAAGCACCACGCCCAGGATTGGTTATAGCCATTAGCTAATAATCTCAGTTAGAGTAAGGCCCATCTTACATCTGCCAGGCTGGTGATGTAAGTAAGTGATGAATCCTTCCCTTGCCAGCATGCCTGTGCCAAGAGAAATCCCACTGAAGGCAAGCTACGTTAGCGTAACTAGGAGTGTGGAAGAACATACAGACTAGGCAAAAGCACAGGTTTTACAGCCGCAGCTCCACAAAAAGGCTCACATGCAGCCTCCTCCTGATCATCAGGCTTGAGCAAAACTTGCCATCCCCTGTTCGGAATATGTCAGGTCCTGCATAAGAGAGGAAGGTATGGAGCACGCAAGAAGCACGTCAAGTTTCGTTTTGCCTTTTTTCTCATCTCTTGCCATTTGAATAAATGGCTGTTATAAAGTTGAAAAATAATTGCTTATAGCTTTGTGCCTATGAGATTCCAAGATGTGTTCAACTGCATCTGAAACTGACTTTGAACAGTGTTTCCACAGTTTTAGTTTTCTACATGCAGTATTATAGTTAAAACTGTCTGCAATTAATATATTCTTAATAATCATGTACTAACTATGCATCCTAGAATGTCCTTTCAGAAGGAAAGCTACTCAAATGTAATATGCTTGTCGATCCCTTCCCACCTCAGAAAAACAGCAAACACAAAGCGTATTAAAACATGCACGGATTTATATTACGTTTTGCTACCAGATAGCTACAGATTCAATCTTAGGTAGCTGGTGGCATTAATGCACCATTGCCAGTTGTGCTTCAAGGTCAGCGTACGCTCCAAAGGTGTTTTGCACATTGTGACGAAAGCTGGGCTAGTTCAACATACACGAGTGCGTGCACACACACGCACACACACATTGGTGCGTACCCTGTGTGTTTTTCAGCGGCTGACTGCTAACACAAGTCACCTGAGGTGAGAACAGCAAACATGTATCATATCCCTTTGTGCTTCCGGGGAAACTTGTGACAGTCAAATGAAAGCTATTCTGTCCTGTGCAGCCCCAGTGCCTCCTGAAGGAAGCTAAATGCCGTCCAATTTAATCATGCCCCTCAGAAACTTGTGCCCCAGTAGTCTCCAAACAGTAACAAAAGGCTTCCAAGATTGAAATCAATAACTTGGTTGTAATCCTCTTCTTGGAATTTGGTGTAAATAAAAGTCTCTTGGGAAGGAGTATAAGAAATGCAGATTTCCTGATGCTGTAACCTAATTCCTGGAAGCATTCCTTTCTCAAGACTCTGGTAAATGCTACCACAGCTTATTGGTTTTTTTGTGAGGGGCCACAGTAGTAGAAGTAAGTAGCAGGTAGTTTAAACATCAGCTCAGAATCTCCACATGAGAATACTGCAGAAGCAGGGAAAATACATGGCCATAGCACTGAACATTGCAGCTTATGCAAGAACAGCTGGAAGAACAGAGCAAACAGGGCTGCAGTCTAGTTCCCCCAACCCTGACCCACAGTGTTACTTGTGACAGAGTACGAATAGCTTTAAGTGCAGTATAAACTAAAATCATAAAAGGGATGCTTTTATTTTTTGAGAATAGTGCTGGAGATAGAGAGGCGCAAGTAAAGGTCTTTTCCATCCCTGTCTATAATTCTTCTCAGTGATGCATCATCCACCATGTGGTGAAAAGCTCCATACTACCTGTGTGACACCAGCGTATACGGGTGGGCACTAGGCCTTCTAAAATTGTCAAAGATTCCTTTTTCTTCTGTTTTCAACAACTGGAGTTCATCTCTAACTTTCTCACACAGGTTTACAAAATACACAAACTTGTCAACCCTGGCATATCCGATGTCACCATCCGTCCAGACAAGAAGATTTTAGCAACAGCAGGGTGGGATCATCGCATCAGGATCTTTGGCTGGAAAAAAATGAAGCCCTTAGCAGTGCTGGACTACCACACAGCAACTGTCCATTGTGTGTCCTTCTCAGATCACAAAAACCCCAGGGAGAGACTGCTGGCAGCTGGCTCAAAAGATCACCGCATCAGTATCTGGTCAATATATACTCAGACGTGACATGTTCTGCACTGTCATGGACTAGGAGAACAGGATTGGTGAAGCAATTCTTTATGTTGTAATTCAAACCTGGATGTGAGAAAGTCATAGAATGTATTTCCAGGCTGAAGTGTGAGTCCTGTGTTAATTCCTATGTTGCTTATTCAAGCTGCAAGTTTTGTTTCCCAGAGAGGGAAGTGGACTTTTTAAAATTCATAACAAGCAGAGCAAGACCAGTCACAAATGACACAGAACTAGTCACTTCTTTGAAATCTGCTACAGGTTTGCAACAGCATGTCATTGGCAGGTTGCTTTAACAACTTTCACCAATATTTTCTTCTGTGAAAAAGGACTGGAATCCCTCAGACTGCGGTGGAGGCAGAATACGTCTGTTTGTAAGTCATTTATGTATCCAAGAATCTGAATCAGAATAAAATATCACTCTCTCTTGAAAATTTATACCCATTAAACCACCTCCAGTGGTTTCTCATTGTCAGTTACTTTTTCTTCCCGTAGCTGAAAGGCTATCAGAGCAACCTTGATTTGTTCACACTTCTGTCAGTTTCTAACTTAAACCAACAGCCAGGAATGTGAGTAGGGACGGCCTTTGGCATTTATGAATTTCATTATGTCTCCTGTCACTTCAAGCCCCACAATTAATCACAAGGAAGAAAGAGAAAAAAGGTCTTCCCCTACACTGCACTGCACTGCACAGCTATGTAAAGCCTTTTACAGAGCCAGTGTTAAATCCTTTCCATAGACTGACTAGCTGAAGGATTTAAAGTCAGCAATCCAATTAGCGCCCTCCTCCTCCGAGAGTTAGGGCTAAGTTTCATCGAGTCTGAGATTCAGCTACACAACTCCCATTAACATTCAGGGGAACTGCATGGGTAAATCCTTATCCACACAGTGTGAATGGCTCCATTAATTTGTCATCTCTACGGTCATGGAAACTGAAATTCATTCATAAAGGTTTTGAGGTTTTTTTTGTTTGAACCAGAAAGCAGCAGTTGCATTCTTTTAAAGCACATTAGACATAAACCAGTCTGTTCACAGACATCTTATTGTTGTAGTCAGTCACAAAGTTGCAACTACAACTCTCCACTGAAGCAATGAGCAGGGGCCAGTTCATTAAAAAGGAGAGGGCCTAGAAACTAGAATTCAGCTTTACAAACTGCAGTGTTCTGTGTCCAGGCTGTGCACTGTTGGTACCTTATTGGAAATATTTGTTTCTGCCTCTGTACAGAGCTAGACATCAAAGCAAAAGTCAGCCAAATTATAGTGAACAGCAACATCAAAAGACTTCAGAATTATTTCAGGGAAAACACACAAGCAAATTAAGGTCTGGATCTGTTACCCAGCTGTGCTTTGCAGGCAGAGAATACCGTTGGACTACAAGTCTTAAGCACCAAGCCCGATGTTCTTCCCAGTAAAACACAGAAACAAGATGCTGTTGCCAGGCTTTTCTAAATAAAACTTGGCTTTACACATTTTGGAGTGTGACGATACTTCCAATGCCTTTCTCTGATTATTTCTTTTCAATTCAGTAGCTGCATGGAGGATCGCATTGCAGTTGAAAGTTCAAGCCTAATTTTGAGTGCTCCTGAGTCAAGGGGAGGTGCTGGGGTACGTGACATCTCCCAGATGGAGTCGCGTGGATGGTTAGTGCTCCATCTCCACCCATCATCCGCCTCCCCCATGGAGAAGGAGCTACCTGCCCCGTACAGGAGGCTCCAGCCAGCAGCCTTGTGGAGTGACACAGGGTCCTTCTCCACAAACCTGCTGCTAGAAGACACATTTTTAATTTTTTCCTCTTTCTTAATGTAAGTCAGATAAACAAATAAATAAAAAGAACCCATCATAGGGAGTCTGAAAAGAGATTTACTTTTGCGTATCCTGTTTCATGCTACACCACACATGAAGCCTGTCGGGCAGTGAGGTTGGTGTCTCCCATTTGAGTGGTGCTCTTGAAATTGAACTTAGTGAAGTTCTGCTGTATAGAACAATTTCACAATCAGTTTTTAAAAGGACATAAACCTGAGTGTAGATATACACTCAGGCTTTACTTACCTCTGCACTTACATTATAAGGGGCTGGTTAGCTCGGCCAGTAGAGCGTGGCGCTAACAACACTAAGGTCATGGATTCGATTCCCATTGGGTCCCCATGTGTTGCCTGACCTAGTCTAGAGGTGGTGTCCATGGCGGCAGGGAGGCTGGATTAAAATGATCTCTAAGGTCCCTTCCAGCTTAGGCCATTCTATGATTCTATGATGAATAAATAAGTTAAACATTAGATGAAATAAGTGGTAGAACTCAAGTCTCTATCTGCACAGGAGAGTCTCTGCTTACCATCGTTTTGCATGGACCAAGACCAGGAACACCTTCTTGGGACTCCTGGTATAACAGGCATGGGATTGCTCAGCGCTGGGGCCCAACATGCTTTCTGGACTATCTGACAAACTTAGCTTCTTAGCAAAATTAAAGTTTCCACAGCTTATCACCCCCCCAAAAAAATATCCAAACCAAAACAATCCCAACCATCGAGACACATAGTCCCTGCACTGTGAACCCACACTCAGTTTCCTTCCCAAGTCCTTCTCCTCCTTTCGACTGACTTGAGAGCTGCTCTGCTGCAGCCCTGGGGGTTGGGGAGTGGCCTGGAGGGTGCAAGCATTG
Source organism: Apaloderma vittatum (assembly GCF_000703405.1). Lineage (NCBI taxonomy): Eukaryota > Metazoa > Chordata > Aves > Trogoniformes > Trogonidae > Apaloderma > Apaloderma vittatum. The sequence goes on along the minus strand of NW_009718879.1, from coordinate 10,352 downwards.
CTCTACTCCCTAGCAGCAAGCCGCAGCCTACACCACTGGGCAATTCCCGCAGGACTGAGCTGTAGGTTTAATGCTCATCCAGCAGAAAAGGGAAGGAAATCTAGGGCCTGCCCATCTTGGGCAAATGGATATGGTAGGAAATGAGAACGGCCAAGCCTGGTCCTGGTAGAGTAGTAATCGCTCTCTCCTCTCATCTTTTTGACAGGAAAAGGCAGCTGTGCCACCAGGAAGTATTGTGGCCAGTTTCAAGACTGGAAGGAGGACTCAGGGCAAATCTCTCCAGCATTTCAGGGCAGCTCCGTGCCAGTTCCAGGCACCCAACGCCATTGTGAGGGTCCAAGGCGTTGGTGCTCCTGGCACAACCAGCGGACAGGCTGGCTCGCAGCCACCCTGCGCCATTCTAGACCTCAGCACACGAAACGTATCTTTAATAAAGGCCTGTGCATCCTACGTCCACTGTAGGAAGTAATTTTTGATGCACATACTGTGATAGTGGCACCCCCCTAGGAAATATAGTTTAATACCTCATGTCTTGAGTAGCGTTAGATCAGAGCCTCAAAGTTAGAAACTCCTGAGTATATTCTTTTCTCTCTAAAAATGCCCTTTACTGACAACATCGGTGTCTAAAGTAATTATGGAGACTCACAAGGGATATTTAGATTTACTAATACCAATACATCTTCTGGAAGATACTCTAAAGATTACTAACTATGTGCCTTCACATCTAACTTACCGCCCTTTTCTGGGGGTTAAATATTTATGTTTTTCTGACTAGGTAGATTTAAAAATAAACTCAGTCATGCAAGAACAAATTGAAAATGAGGGCATGAACTGCGTCTGTAACCTTACTAGCAGGCAGACACAGAGGTAAATAGTTTCATCAGCTTCAAGAGGAAGGACATGTTACAAAGCTGATTGCAAGAATATATCCAGCCTATCCTTATGTACTTCCCATTACCAAAGCACATTACAATACTTAACACTTTAGAGCACTATTGATTTTATTTAAATGCTCAGAAAAGGGATTTATTTTTTCACTTCATAGTTTCTTTGAAATGAGCCACCAGACTACATTACTTTGATTTATAGTTGAGCCTAAATGCCGTATTTTGAATGTGAATTAGTCTTTTGTAAGTTTATTTGCTTAAGGAACTGACCTAGACTTCCCAATAAAATGATTTCCAACAGAAGGGACAGTCTGTATTGCTGCAGACAGTAAAATACAGTTGTCTGATTGCATGGAGGAAATTAACGATTCTTTTCTCTGAAAAAAAAAAAGCTCTTTGTAATTGTAACATGAGCATGGTTATCACTCCAGATTTCAGCTGCCTTGCTAGCAGGAAGGTTGTGGGTGAAGAGCCACCTTAAGCTGCTGGTGTTAGCTCTGGAATCTCACCTGCCAGAAAGGAACAGGGCTAGCCTGTACCTGGCCTAAAGGATTCAGGAGTGAAGGTGATGACAGCTAAATTATTACAAAAGGCTTCCTCCCAAGAATCACTGTCTTTGGCACTCCGAGAGGGAAAAAAGCAACCAGCATTCGTAAACTATAGAAATAAATCCCAAACACCAGCATTTGTGCAGCAATTACACGGAATATTTATCACCACTGGAATGAATGGTGATCTCTGACCCTCTAGCATTTTTTGCAAATTAATCCATTAGTTCCAACCCCTTTCTCTTATCAGTACATGAGCCATAAAGCATTGCAGTCCTAGGTATAGAGGAGCAAGAAAAGAGGAGATTAATTGTATTTGTAGTGAGTTAAAAAGTAAGCAGGCTGAAGGCCTGCACTGTGACAGTTGTTAAATTTAGCCCTATACAATGCAGCTGCTTTAGTAAGCCAGTAAACTACTCTCTGCAGCTTGACTTGGATTGTTGCAAAGGCTTGAGTTTTAAAGAGCAGGTTTTTATAGTTAAGTCAATACTGGCTTCTAGACTGCTTTGGGTTTTAGCACATTTAATATGCATCTACAAAGCCAACTTACAAATTAACAAATCTTTCCTTTAATTCAGTCTGCCAACAATAAAGATAGAGCACTGACTACTGCAGGAGCCCTGTTAGTGATGTAAACCAAAGGACTGGGGATTAAACAAGGATTACCAAGCGCTAAATCAATGTGTTTCCTTTTCTGGCTGTGTGTCTGTGGTGTGAAAGTATGGATCATTACATAAAACACGGCACGTGACTGCCTGGATTAATACTCGACAATGTTACAGCAACGCTGAGACACCAGGTTTGATGTTTAAGGACAGACGGTGTGCTACCAAGAAAGTGACGGCGATGACTAAGGAAGAAGGCATGTTTTGTTCTGGTGCTTGTAGTAATCTGAAATTTCAGCCTGGGTCTCCCTACTGGAGCAGTTTTTCTAAGTACGCCTGGCTGTGTTTAATCTGTGCCCTACTCTTGTGGGGCATGCTGCAGGTTTCTTTTGGAATATGAAGTGAGATAGCAAGAATTAAGGTCATAGTGGGGGTTTTTTTGGCAATTAATTTCGTTGTATGAAATTAAACATAAAAAATGCCATGTCTGCATGGATCATACAGAGCAGATGACAGAAATGTAACTTTTTAAATAGACTTAAATTGAAGCATACCACTTGCCAACAACATCAAAGTAAGCGTGGAGCAAGTGACCATATTCTAGATACCAAATTCTTTGTTCCTTGACCTTACCACATACTCTCATCCCTTTTGGTCAAGACGAGACCAGCAGCTAGAGTTTGGGCTGGTCAGACACACAGCCGTTCTTGTGGGTGGTTTGATTTACTGCCACCCCTTATCAAACACCATGAAATAACAGGTCTGTTTTGCTGGAGCCATCTGCTCCCCCGTGCATTTTTAAAGGTATCAGCTGCATTTACTCAGCCTATTCAGAATTTTGGTCCTGAGTAGTGATCCCCTCCCAAATAGATTTAGTAGTGATACACACACCCAAATGCATTTAATGTTCATGTCTGAGGAGGTAAATTTTGTTTTACCTATTAGTGGTTTATTCCCCTTCAATACAATCCATCACAAAAACTTTCGACACAATAGTGTATTATTAAACCACATAGCTGGGACCGTAGCAACATCTAATTAACGCTGTGAAACGTATCTGTATGTTCTATCAGCATTACAGCAGTGCACTGCTTTATTCTGACTTAGCTCAGAAGAATCTGATTTGCAATTTGGTATATTAGGAGGAAGGGAAAGGGCGGCTGAGGGGACAACTCAAAACAAAGAAGCAACTTGCCCCTGAAGTTAGGCAACATAGATTCTGGAAAGCACAAAGAACCTTGAAGGAAACCACCTCCAGCAAGATTCCTTATGGGAAAAAGACAAGGATGACAGGAATGACAAGTACCTAGAGCAAGCATACAGCGAGAGGACTGTCTGTTTTAACTTGAACACCAGCTCATTTCAGTTTCAGAAGTATTTGCTTTTAACTCCCCAGCATCCTTTTTTTAAAGGTGTTGGAACACTAGAAAATCCTGTAAACCACGACCTCCACCTCTAATGAAGCCTGTGCTCAGCAGGAGCATATCTTTATTTCTCCACTACGAACAGTCATTGAGTCAAACGTTACAGTGCCTCTGGAGGGAGCAGCAGGCTATCTCCCGTCAAGACTGAGGGCCTGAAGCAGCCCCATACGTTTGCAGAATGTATGTGGTAAGATCTGCAGAATCTGTGTAAGACTCTCGCCTTACACAAGTGTGACATGGCAGTGAAAATATATAATTCTAACAATTGTCTATTACAATTTGAAGTTACAATTAAAAAAAAAAAGCTGTTACATTTGATTGATATTACAACTGCATACCATTTCCTCCTAGTTTTTATTCACAATGTAAGTAAATCAGGCAGCCAAAAAAATACAGAAATCCTTTGGCACTTTCTAGACAGCAATGGTCTCTCTTTCACACCCGCTGCAGGGTTGATTGATCCTGATTATGTCCAGATCAGGGAATCCAGGGAGGATGTTAAATGCTGGGCCATTACTGTGTTCCATAGCTCTGGCATCTCGTGCATGCAAAAGGTACATTTTCCAGGCCCCCGTGGCACTGCTTCCTATAAACATGTTCTGACATAAAGAGGAGGAAGGTTGGTGCATTGGGCCTACATAATAACTTTAAACACGGCAGAGAATGTGGACATGGCATTTGTCTTGATGGTATTTAAAAAATTGCTGATATAAAATCTCAGTGATTCATGGATACATTGTGTTCGCAGAAAAGCATCTAGGCTGCTTTTAACATAATACTTATGGTAAGAATTGTCTTTTCAGATTGTTTTGCCTCAGATATTTTGATGGCATGCAGACTTGGCATCATGCTAAATAGAGACATTGACTCTTTATAGTTTTATCTCTTGAGCCCATCTGGTTTGAAGTAGTTGACAGCAAGCAGGAAAGGGAATAGAATGAAAGACTCACTTCATGTTTGCTGAAATAAAAGAAACGTGTAAGGCAGTGCTCAAACAAAATCACCCCGGGAGGAGAGCCACTGCACACCCCTCTCACGACCCCTCCTCTGCCCTTTTAGGATGATCAGAACAGGGCAGCTTCGCCTGCCACCCCTCCGCTCGCCGTGCCCAGTCTGGAGCTCACTGCCCAGCCCAGAGCAGCTGGAGCGCTGAGGGAGGAGGGGACCCATCTGCCCCCTGCCAGCCCCCCGCAAACGCGGGCCCATGGGAGCACTAAGCAAGCAGAGCCCTTGTCCATCAGCCACGCTAAAACCACTGACAGACTAATAGTGCAATCACCTCACATGAAGGTGCTTTGGTAAGTTTTACACGTTGTTTATTAAATTTTTAACTTTCCTAATTTACAGATCCAGCCCAAGGTCTGTGGCCCGAGCACCAGAGCACTCATGCAATGACCCCGGCTACAGAGCACAGCAACAGCCCCACAAGTGCTGCTCAGCCCACTGAAACAGCCGTGGGTTGGCCACCAGAACGAGCTTCAGCCAGAGTGTATTTGGTGACAGGAAAACATACCCTGTCCTTTGCTACCTACCAAGGACCACCAAGAGCTGTTCATGCAGGAACTGCAAAATTCTGTAAGGAGGACTCAGGCTAGAACAAACCTTAACGGGCACTTGCTTTCTCCACGAGGCACGCTGTACGAAACGTTCGTCCTCTCAGGGAGGTGATGAGAGGGGAGCCTTTACCAGCTACACAGTCACTCTGGGAGCGTACGATGGAAGTTGCTGTACAGTCGGCGTGATTTTACACCATGTAGCAGCTAGCCTTGAAATGCATGTGTTCTCTTTTCCTTCATGCCGCTCCATCTCCTTAAAGAATTAGGTCCTAAATGGGATTTTTCTGGCTTTTGTTCTTAATCACTTTGTTACTAGTTCAAATTTATAATTTTAACGTAAATAGAAGTGAGTGATTTATTGTAATTATTTTGTATAGGCTGCTCTTCATAAACTTTTTTAAAAAAAATCTGGAAAAACATTTAATTTCCCATATGGAAAGAACACATTTATCATACTTTACTCAGATATACTTGGCCAACTATTGCACATATATGCAAAACATATGTGACATATTCAAGGCTGAATTTCATAAAACAGAAATGCTATGAAATGTGATATAATAAATATATTAAACAGACATATGTGGCCAATTTATAAAACTATGGTATCTTTGGTAAATTTATAATAGGTCATTTCTATTAATGGGGGGAATGAGTGCATTTTTCTGGCATATGCAACACATACAGTACTCTACATCGACTTTCTGAAGGGAGGTGGAGCTTTGAAAGGCAGACTTTTACATGTACATATATGATTTATACAGGACATGTCCATGTACGTATATAGTATACATCAGCCATGTCCTTTTTTTTTTTAATATTAATGTGTATCTTCAAAACAAGCTCTTGCTTTTTGCATTAATCATGTGTACAACGTACTGGGCAAAAAACAGGTATGAAACACTGTTCTTGGAGATCAGCAAACCTCTGATACAGCAACTACATTTCTACAGACGATGGGTGTCTCTTTAGTGCGCAGCACATTTTATAAGCACACGCTGTGCTTATGATAACGGCCAGTAACAGAAATCTTTGGGTACAATCGCTTTCATCCAGTAGTGTCAAACACTCGTGTAAATTAAATAACTTACTGATCAATTGAATTAGAACAATTAAAGAAAAAAAATGCATAGGTTTGGGAGAAAAGTTACATATACACACATACACAAGCCTCTGCACTACTGTAACACCAGCTTATAGCAACGGCTGAGTTATTGCTGGCGGATTATCTTCAAATCCTAACTCACAGATTACTTTCCTTATTCATGCCTGTGTGCTTCCCATCTTTGCCTTACAAAACAAACGTACAGTTTCCCCTCAGATTGCCTCTTTGCAACCAGCGACAAAAGTTCTCCAAGGGCTCGTTCCCCGTGTGCGATGCCCCGCTCCTCCCTCTGGAGGGAGCCTGCTCTTCAGGCACGGCGGGCGCGGTGCCTCCCGTACCCCCAGAGCCCCCCCGGGGCAGCGCGGCCCCTCCCGGCTGCGCAGGCACTTTGACATCGCTGGCGGGTCAGAGCACAGCACCCGCGGTCTCAAGGCTCTGCCAGCAAACCCGCCTTTGTTTTCATGGAACTGAACGACAGGAGGAAGAGCAACGAG
>NW_009718879.1:0-3723 GCF_000703405.1 Apaloderma vittatum | reverse complement strand
CACGCACGCTTTCCCCCAGCCGTGCTCGACAGGCTCGCAGCACCTTTTCGAGCTCCTCGGATGAAGGTGTGTAACCTGCTGTGCAGGTGCTCTTCCCACACTCCTCTGGGCAGCGGGGCTCAGCTTCCCCAAACCCGATGCGTGCGTGCCTAACCTGGCTCCAACGGCCACAGGAATCCTTTGACACAGTCGGAATGTCGCGCAGCATGAGCGAAACTGCTTTTATTGCTCCTTTCAGACCAGATCAAGGTGTGACCGCCCCTTGGCCAGGGATCCGGGCATCACAAGCTGAAATCCACTTGCTGCAGAGAACGGGGTCTGTGTAGCGGGGGGGGGACAGCACACCAGGCGCGATGGCCCTGGGCCATGCAGCCGTGGCTCCTTGTAGGGATGCACCAGGAAGCCCCCAGCTCATGGGAGACGCACACAGTCCCCCAGCGGCCTGTCCTCCAAAATGCCTTTTTCTGCTTACTGCAGGCCCGGCAAGCCACTGCACAACGACTGGGGCATGAAGGAAGCCAAAGTGCTTGCAATGGCCACGGGTACGCGTGTTTGAGATTGACTGAGAGATGCCAATGGCCCGGGGTGCTGAGAGATCTACTGGAGACCACCTTTGCAGTTCCACCCAAAGCCGTTCTAGGGTCTCCCGGAACAGGAGGAAAAATTTTAAAAAGAACATTCAGGAACTCTGCAAGCATACAGCAGTCTCATTCCCATGCTCCTATCCTACATTAAATCTAGTCAGATCTATCAGCAAGGAAAAAATAAAACCTGCAACAACAAAAAAATCCAAAAAACCTGAGCTATCCCCAGTGTCTGGGGTAAGTGATCAAGCAAAGGCCTCCCTTGTTTCACCTGTGGGTGCCTAACGCTACATTTATCCACTGAGGCAAGTGAGGCCGTTTTCAAACCTTTGGAGCAATCAGTAAATTCAGCCTATACCTCTGGAAAATGGAGCCACATGGCTAATTTATTCTCTAGCCCTGTTTAGAAGAGACAAAGGGTGCTTGTAACCTCTACGCTTGGGTCTGTTCTACCAGCAGCTTTTAAATACACAGGGTTACGTGTGACGAGGCAACCGTAAGTGGAAGCATTGTCTGGAAATGCTGCAGCCTTCTATGCTAGTATGTGTCACAGACCTTGGTGACAGCACGTAGTGAGTGAAGTTTAAACATACGTGCAAATCAAATCATACAAAAATTCATTTTTCAAATGAAACTGCAATACATATAGATAAGACATAGCCCACGTGGTATATCTTGACTAACTGGCTGATAGGTAACATGAAATTAAAGTGTTACAGATTTTCTGTAATTTTCAAAAGGCTTCTACTAGTTAATGTGCAGTGTTACGGGTTTTCTTGTTTGTTTGAAGTGGATTTTTTGTTGCAACGGAAAAACAACCTTGCATACTTTCCATATCGGGAACACCCCCATGCAGTGAGATAGATATAGCTACACAAGGAGGAAACATGAGTCAAAGCCCTGCAGAAACTCGATTTAGGGACTAAAACGTGACGTGAAGTGGACTGCTAACATGATTAGTACTAACATATATAAGCACCTTGCATGCTGATAGCCTAAAAGCAAGGTTAGAAATACCATTTCCATAGTTAAAACTGTAGTTCTGATACAGGTGCGTGGTCTCTCCTTCCCATTCAGGACTTCTGTGGTGGTTCTTCTAGCACTGAGGAGAGACTAGTGATCCTGAGGGCCCACTGCCCACAGCCATAGGCTGAAGTTTGGTGATTTTCTCTTCTTCTAACAGAGATAAATTAAAATTCCTGCAGTCAAGGCAAGGGCTTTGAGCCACTTTGAGCATGGTTTAGTCCTGGCGTCTTGGGTCATGCAGTCCACTCAGCTCTTGTGCAGTAAAGTACGTTGGAAACCATGAGTGTTTGAAACCACGTGTGTCCAGTTTGCACCCAGAGCCAGTGGCACCTCCTGCAGCACTCTGTGTATGTGTAAGGAAAGCAGGTGCTTACAAATACCAACGGAGCGTATGGGATCCATTTCAACCTGGGACCCCAACCCTGCGAGCTGCTGCACAGTGACACATCACTGCAACCCAGAGAGAGTCACCTGTGGAGAGTCATGTTTGCTGAGGCTAAACAACTCCATCTTAGTATTTCTCCTTATTTAAATTACTTCATTTTGTAGGGGAGGTTTAGACTTCAGAGCACACAAACTGACAAATATACACAAATAATCAAACAAGAAATGAAAGAAAGAAAGAAGAGGAAAACAATTTATAAATGACACTGTCCAATGTCTTTTCAATTTAAGTGAAATATTATCTACATATATCTACAAATATCTACATGTATCTACACTGCTTGCAGACATGACTGTTTGGTTGTCTTCACTTTTTTCCTACACTGCAACTACCAAGAAAAAAAAAAGCATTTGTATATTTTTTGAAAAAAATAATAAATATAAGAACTTCATTAAACATTTGACCAAAGCTTTGGCACTAATCAGTTTACAGATAACAAATCATACTGAAAACTCTGAAATAACCGCGGCAAAGCAACAGAGCACATCCGAGAGCCATTTTCCACTGACTAATAATAAGCACAAGGCTATTTTACATCAACCCTTCTGAGAACATTAATTATGGTTTAGTCAGACACTAAGAATCTCACAATTCACTGCAAATGTCAAATAAAATACATATTTCTCGCACAAGTCTTTTTCATGGATCCAGATATATTTTTTTATAACAGAAAAATAATTACATAAAATATTCATGTTAGCCCGTATCTCTTCTCAAACCCTTCCAAAAAGGTTTGGAAGCCCAAAGCCCACTGCCAGAGACAGAATAAACATTGCTATAACATTGCCACCTGCACAAGGGAAAGATTTTGTTTTAAAAGGTTTGTAGTGAAAATGCACAAACACGGATGAATAGAGGACTTAAAAAATAATAATAACCCCCTTCTTTTCACATGGAAGAATCAAGTAAGTGTTCATAATACTGTATACCAACACAGCTGAGGAGCTGCTCAATACCTTCTCTGAACACAAAGGCACTGCCATTCGGTGAGCATCTGACAAAGAATACAAACCAACTATTCAAAACACATCAATGGAGAAACCGTGATGAACAGGCCCATCTTTTCAACAGTAAGGAGACTACTGGAGGAAGGGAACAAAAAGAAAAGAAACAAGTACTTACCAGGTTTAAGAGGGAAGATGCAGCAAGCAGGTAGGTGCAGAATAGGTGCTTTGGGACTACTGCGGTTTGGGTGAGCCAGATATAAGGGGTGAAGCATTCTGGGGAAAAAACCCTGAAGTTCCTCTAAAAGGCACCTGGCAACGGGGCAGTATCGAGGGCTCGGGAGGGAGGCGGGAAGGCAGGTGTGCGAGGCCGCCAGGGAAGCAGCCCCTCTGCAGACTATTGCCGGGAGCACACGGCTTCCACTCTGCGGGGGTCTGCCCCCGCCCGGGCTGGCATTTACACCTCAGCACCCACTGGTGTGAAAACAACGTGTGTGTGGCTGTTCTCTCGGCCACGGGCTCTTCCAAACAGCTCCAGAACACGCTGCTCTGGTTAAGCCACCCCAACGAACCCCAAAACTCACAAACGGGACCGGAGGAGAAGCGGACAATTTGTTCTTACAGTGAAGATTCAAAGTGTGCCCTTACGATAAACTTTGCTTCCCCGGACAGTCTTCTCCGAGAACGCGGCCAGGCGTCCCCGAGCTCCGAGAGAGACCCGCAC
>NW_009718878.1:55730-88079 GCF_000703405.1 Apaloderma vittatum | reverse complement strand
TCTGCTCCAGCCCCCGCAACCCACACCTGGCATTTACACCAGTGTGCTCACACGTGGGGTTTTCTGTTGGGTAACTGAAAGAAAAATAAAATTTCTTAGAGTAAACCATGAGATTATAACAGGGAAGGGAGAGGTTTAGAAGTGGAGAGGGGCTGCAGCGCGGCTGACACAGAAATAGCATCTCCTCTGCCCTGTTCTTCCATCTCTCAAGGAAAGGCAACGCTAACTTAGAACAAACTAAAAGGCAAGAGATGAAATTATTTTTTTTTCTTTTGGCCTGCATTTCAGCACCTCAAGTCCCCCTTTAGCATAAATCCCACGTAGCACAACCATTTGAGTGGCGCCCTGGAGCGAGCTTGGAGCGCCCACACACCCGGCACATCCGGCCGCCCAGGACCCCGACACATCAAGCAAACGATGATAAATTACACGCGAGACACCAGTTGTTTCACATGTGCTCTCCTGAACCACTGAAATGTGAAATGCACCCACACTGAGCTGATTAAAAGCTCCTCTAAGTGTGAATTCTTCTCCCTCAATAGGTTTCCACACCACAAAAGAACATTTCATACATCATATTTGAAACAGATCGGAGCCTTAAAAGCAACTTTATTCTACTGCCATTATGAAACAGAGCTTTCATTGTCTGCTGTTGAAATGCTTTGAGTCATCTTCTTCCAGTAATAACTAATCTCTCGCTCGCTCTCTTTGTATCTGACAATTCACGGACAGCCCAATTACAGGAGAGGGAAGCAGCGTACCAGCTTCATAGGGTGGACTCAAACACTCGATTAATGTTAAATGATTTTGGTTTGGAGTATAATTCACTTAAGCAAATGAATTCTGATTATCTACTCTGAGAGCAGACTGTAATAATAAATGGTTAAACTGCAGCAGTACCATCTAATAAAGACAGAGCCAAATACTATTACAGAAATTAGGAGATTGAAATGATACAGTATGATCTGAGAAATGTGGCAACTATTTATTCTCCGTGTAAAATCCACAGCTCACATTTTTGTCTAGTTTTTCATGCCAAATCTACTTCTTAGTTCCCACTATTTCCGTCACTTGAGCAATGAAGCCCACTTCACACAGACAGGTGTGCAAAAGTCTACCAACATCTCTGCATTTCATACAGACTTCAAATATGGCTCACACAATTTTGCTCTCAAAGACTTATCATTAGTTACCCTTACGAACATCTAGTGAAATCTGTCCAGGACTCTACAGAGGGGGAAAAAAAAACAACCAAAAACGCAACAGGAGGAATTTTAAGAATGGCATAATACCCATGCACAGAATTTTAGAGACAATTTAATCTCTTTAATTTTCAAACATTTGATTTTACAGAGTAATAACATGGGCCTTTTTGTGCAATATCTAATCTAAGGGATGAAAGCTTAAAGGGAATTCTTAGAGTGAACTGACAATTCATGTATTTCACTTTCAAGTATCTGCTCAGCAAGACACATATTGAGCATGTATCTGAACTAATGAGACAGAGGAAACTCTTATCTACAATCGTGAAAAATTAAATGCATCTAACATAAATGCTACGTGTTCTTGAAGATAGTCAGGAACTTCATACACTGCACTTACCAGCTAAGGGACAGTTGCCAATCATAGAAGATACGTCAGATTTCCCCCAGACTCTAAAGAATGCTCACGTATAACTAAAAGCTTTTGGGATTTACCTCCCTGGTGCTGGTGATAAAACTCTGTGTTAAGACTGTGTAAGCCTTCTCACAAAATGAGGCAAATCCACAGCATATATTCAGGAAAGAAGAGAACCAAGTATTAACATTTATACATTAACACTGTCAGGAACCTCATGAAAATAACTCTTTTCCCTCCTAGCTCTGTTCTCCTACACTCCAAGTTTTCTTTTATTAATATTTGAATAAACAAGAGAGATGTCACAAATCTGAAACCAACAAAGTTTGTCTTTTAAATTCTCATTTTTCCAGTACGATTTCTAGCATGAAAAGAGGCTGAATTATCTGACAGTTTCCTTTCAGGGAAAGCTCTTATCTCTTAGAGCTGGACATATCTAAGACATGCAAATAACTAAGATAGTGCAAGTCCTCTGATACAGCATGTGCCATATTTCACAGCTGCAAATATTACAATCTTCAATAAAAGGAAGCCAGTAATTCCCTTCAACTAAGTTTAGTTGTGAATGACTGCATACATAGAGTATGTTGTAACACAGGCAGGAAACATTGTTTTATGATACAGTTCAGATTCTTCCTGCCAACAAGCTTTTGATATGGAAGCAAGTCTTTTTTTTAAAAAAAAAAAACAAAAACAAAAGCACAAGAAATTTGTTTTCCAAATCCTTATATAGTCCTCACCACTCATGTATTTGAGCTTCCACTTGCATACGCTGGCATACAGCATGACTCAAGTCTGTTCGATATACAAGGAGCACACAAACCAACTGCAGGAATAAAGGGGCCAGGCTTTATTCATTATACAAAGAAATGGAACCATATCTAGAAAAAGTATCTGGTGAGAAGTAGTTAACTCTTCTTCCCAGTCAAATCCCACAGCCAATCCTTTCATCCACGTAAGAACTACACGAAGTAGAAAGGCATCTCAAGCCCACAAACGGACCAGCCTTACCTGCCATCCCGTGGCTAAGGCTAAACGTCAACCAGCCGGCTACCATTCTTTTCTAAACTTCTGAGGGCTGAATGCTTACCACTTGTTTCTGCTGGACCTTGTCTGCTACTGGCTCTTCTGGCCCCAAGGAAGCCGTAGACAGACACCTCTGAAAGTCACAACTTGCTTGATGAGCATCCCCTTTGCTCTTGCTAAGGCTCTCAAACCAACTAATGGGAAAGGCAGTAGTGATTCAGCTGGGAAAAACTCTGGTCCAACTCATCTAAGAAAGAACTGAAAAGAAACTTGCATGGGAAATCCTCTAAGTGACATAATTTCAGAGGAACATATAATGCATTACTGCAGTTGCAGTACAAGCGAGCAAACAAATATTTCTAATTTGCTTTTTATTCCAAAACTTCCAGCATTAGATTACTACAATTCCCACATAGAATAACCTGAATTTATCACTGTTCTTTAATATTGTGTTGTCCTTCACAACAAAAATTGAACATTTATTTATTTTCCAGGCTTCTTCTCTAAAAATATGACATTTTTTCATAAATTCACTATTACACATTCACATTTATGAGAGCTAAGGGTAAAGCTGTCCTTTTTGTTCACAACTCAGTCATACCTTAATTTCCATTTTCAAAATTGCATTTTATTTTTCCTGCTATATTACAGCTATATCCCAAGGAGGGGAAAAAAAAGCATTTAAGTTGGAGTGCAAGGTATCTTCCATTTCTAATAAGACATGTATTTGTTACTAGTCAAAAAGTGAAGAACAGGTGCAAATTCAGAAATTAGCCTAGTAAAACTGTGCATTATTCTACCTACTGTGTTTAATTGGCACGACATAATATTTATGAATAACTAAGATACAGCAAAATATTCTGTACTAACCATCAAAGTTTTGTGCCCTGTACAGCAGTGCCATATGCCTCCTAAAAGGTAATGGAGACTGAGCAAATACCTGTTACTGGAGACCTAGCTGACATCACGAAGTCATGCTTCCCAGCCAAACATACAATAAAAACCTATTTGACACTTTGCCTTCAAAATGGGTTCAAATTCATCAACAACTCTGCGGTCACATTAGTCACGGCTGCAAACTCTGTGTATATATTTGTATATACACTTGCATGTAGACACATCCAGAGACTTTGTGTCCATCAGCCTCACCTCCCTCTGCAGCAGGTTCAGCGCTGCTCAGGGTGTCGCAGAACTGCCCGGTAAGACGCTCAGTGGAGAGGGACACGTACCCCTGCACGACCCCGATGCTCAAGTTCATAACAATTGCCTGGTTCTGCTAACGGCTGCAAAGATGAAAAGAACACGTCTTCTACCAACTCCATAAGAGACCTACAGAGACCACACGTGGCTTTGTTTTTAAGTAATGATTTGACTACAGTCGTACCTACCGCAAGCCTTGATCTGCAGGTGACCAGTGAGTTAGATGTTGTTCATCTGTCAACTCACAGGTGAGCTCATGCACCCAGGAAGTGTCATCAGATCAGCTTTTAGAAATTTCTCTTGCCTCACAGACAGTAAAATATCAAATGGTGGTGATCAAGTATGCCACTAGTGTTATTCTAAAATCTCTGGAGAACCTGTTGACTACTTATAAAAAAAATAATGAAGAAACCAGATTCATCCTTTGCTAGAGCAATCAAGATCATCTTTGTTTTTCTGGGGTAGCATATTAAGAGTAATAAAGCTCACCTACAGAGCTCTGAACAATTACTGAAAAGCTGCATTTCTTGTGGACACAAAATAGACTATTCTTTTTAAAGAAACACTTTCAGAAAACAGATGATTAACACGTTCATGGACTGGCTAGGAAGAAAGACTGTACACCGAATGAAGAAATTATTGTCATATACATACCTCCTGTTAGCAGATCCTCTGTAACTAAGTTCAGCACCACACAGGAGAACATCACATCCACATCTTGCTAATACAGTCATCATCCTTCAAAATACAGGTTGTTTTTATTTATTAAATATTAAGCCTGCTTTTCGGTCTTCTCTATTTAATTAATAGTATAATATTAAAAATATTTCACATGAAATGAATACCATAGAGAGTTTTAGAAAATATTTATTTTGAAAAAATCACTCTGTACAAATTTAACATTCTCAACACCAAAGTCTTATAAAAACGCTAACACAACAGAAAGACAAGTGAAACATTAAACTGATTTTTTCTTAAATTACAAAGAAATGGATTCATTCTAAAGAAGCTATTGTAATTCTAAACATAAAAAAAATATTTTAAAAGATTTTACTTTATCTAGTACAGCCAAATACATGTATCAAAGAATGACTTCTTCCATCCTTTTTATAAACTTCCCCCCCAACATTGTCCACAACTAAACCAAATACTCTAAATGTTTTACACTTTTACTGTACATAGCTTGTGCTCCAAGAAAAGCTAGCACAATTTCATCATCATTTTCTCAGTGCCTAACAAAAAGTCACCTCTATACATTTGGTACAAAATTCTCTGTACAAACCAATTTTGCTCATGTAAATTTGAAGCAAACTTGAAGGAAGAGTATTTGTGCC
Organism: Apaloderma vittatum; assembly: GCF_000703405.1. Lineage (NCBI taxonomy): Eukaryota > Metazoa > Chordata > Aves > Trogoniformes > Trogonidae > Apaloderma > Apaloderma vittatum. The sequence continues at coordinate 82,902 of NW_009718878.1, read as the reverse complement.
TTCAGTTTGGAATAATGAAGGGATAATGATTAATTAAAATTTCACAAAGTAAAATTCAGTAACTGCAAATACTGTTTTTTTTTTAATAATTACTACCATATAAAAAATTCATATATTGAAGGTATTAGGAATGGCAGACCCTAAATCTAACAGTGCTATTTTTATAGTCCTCATCATAAAATAATTTTTTCTGTACATTATTTCCGTTTCCTCTGTCTATTTTAAGCTATTTGTGAAAGCTGTTGCTGCATATTTAACAACTTTTTTAAACAGGAGAGAACAATGCCTCATGAAATCAAAACCAGCAAAATTGTCATATTTCTGTAAACACAATTAAAATGCAGTGTGACAGGTAAGCCATGGTCTAGAAAGCTTTTTTTCACATTTTCTTAACACGATATATGGCTTACACCACAAACAGCAGCAAAAATAGCTATTAAGAACTTCAAGTTACAGCCAGGGGTGCCAGGCAGGATCCATACGACAGAGATTATCCAAACTATTTGCAGCTGCTACCAGAGTGTTGACTTTGCTTTCTCCTCCTTCAAACTGAGCCAGGTTATGAAGTCGAGTCATGATAGCAGTAACAGCTTTTTGAACCAGTGAAACCAGCTGCTGGCTGTCCATATTTTCCGGTTGCCCAGCTGCTGAGAGAGGAGAGGAAGTATCCTCTTGTGTTTTTTTGTGCCATGCAATTATTTCATCTCGTAGCACAGTTTTTAGGATGCCATCAACCTGTGCAAAGGAGAAAAATCAGACAGTTAGATTTAATCCAAAGAGCCCTCAGGGATCATAGAATCCCAACTAGATTTTAGTCAATGGCATTCTGACACGTTTGGTCCCACGCTGCAATCTCAGTCTTTTCAAGACTCAGTTATGTGCACTGTCTTTTTGATGCAAATTGTTTGCCCAAGTGCAAGATGCCTCAATTTTTGGAAAGCATTAGATTTTAAAAGGAAATTAGACAATTTCTTTAGAAAACTACACCCTGCTAAGAGCTAGAACCCATCAAAGCAATAGTCTACCTCTAGCATTCTATTCTGCTAACAAAAGGCCAAGACACATTTTGACTCACAGATTATTATGAAGATTCTAAATGATGTTGCATTTGTCATTTTACTATTTACCACTGCCAGAATTTGTAAGGATTTATGAGGCTAAAGGACTGAGACAATCAGCCTGAATTAACACGTTAGGACAAAAAATTAAATTAAGGGTAGAATTACACCCCTCTTCCTCCTATTCCTTCCAAAAAGGCAAATTGCAAACATTTCATTTGACCTCTGTCACGGCCTTAGGGCCAGATCTAAAAATCAAATATGGACCTTTCAGTTTCTACCTTAACCACAAAAGTGTCATTGAATTCATAAATTGCCAATTATAACATACTTGCAAATAACCTTTAAAGAAGTACACAAACCTTAAAGTTTGGCTGTGCAAAGCAGCGAGCTACTGCAATCATAGATGCAGTCAATGGACCAGACACCCCAATGGTGGTAAGGAATTCAGAAATGTTTGGTGTAAGCCGGAACGGAACTGGACGATTGGCATCCAAATCTCCAGTAGCATCGTTAATGTCAAAGCGAAAGTAAGCTACATTTAGCTTGCCAGTATCCTGGATTTAAAAGCAAGATACACAAAAGTAATTAAAGGAATAGATTTTCAGTAACAAAACTAAAAAACCAGTACTCCAACAGCTTTTCACTCTTTCAGTCAAACAATTTTAACTTTTTTGCTCAAAAAAAAGGCACGCAAAAAGTCAGGTATGTATTTCGCTCAAAATATGTGTCCAAAACCCCTAACCAAATACACATTATTGCAATACAGACTTAAACAATAGATTCTTCTGTAGCATGGTCTATGAGGAGTCATGCAGAAAGACACATCTCCATTGTTCACTCTGGGTGAACACCTGAGGGATTAAGGAACCTTAATTGCTATACGGAGTGTAGCCATCCGTGCATTAAAATGGAATTAAGACTTTAATATATACCACCTTTGCCCTACAAGGTGGCAAGGCTCATTTTAAATGTTGGGTTAAAACAGAAGAAAATCACTATTATTAGGAGTTGTAGGTTGACACCATGGCTGGAAAGAGAATAGTATTTGAAAAAGGGTATCCCCCTTTAAGAAAATGAAGCTCTAAATTTTACTTTTATTTTTTAAATCTGTTTGACAGACATATTCAAAGCAATATATTTGAAGGAGTAAAAAGAGACCTTTCAGTCATTTACATGAACAGTTCCAATATCTAAGAACGATTTTACATACAAAGTTCTAAATTCTCACCTCAGAAGATAGAGTTGATGTCCACAGGGACTGCAGTTTAAATTACTACCCAGATGATGTGCAATTACGTATAAATGAAAAGCCTACCGACATGCACTGTTAATTATATATGTCGAATTACCATTTTGACTCATTTCGAAAGTATAGTCCAAATTTCCATTTGATCAAAGACGACACAATGCATCTAGGACAAACTACCGCATACCTGGGCAATCTGCAGCATTTCAGGATTAAGTCTATTTAAATGAAAGATGAATTCTGCAAAGCCAATTAGGGCTAACTGAATCGTGAACATCTTTCGAAAAGTCCAGTAATCCGTCGCATTGGGGAACGTATGTAGAGCCCACTCCTTCAGCATACTGCGCGGCACCATGTTGCTCTGTACTTCTTTAAGTATATCTCTGAGAACCTACAGATGAAAAATATTAGTTGAGTGTCATTATTTTATGATTTCCTTCTTATTTTTATTATCATTTTATTAAAGCTGGTTTAGTTTTCTTTTCTGCCTCTTTCACTTCCCGTTTGGGGAAGGAGAGGGGTTAGATAGCATCTGTCAGTGTTCAGTGGCTGGTCCAGCCCTAATCCTACACTTCTTAGCAACAAATATGCCAAACTTCTTCCCTGAACTGCCGTATTCTGTTTTAGGGAAAACATTCTGAACTTGGATGTTTTCAATCCAACACTGTTTCCTTACTTCTTCGTCAAAACACACATAGTATTTTGTTTGCCCACTCTCTGCACAGCTAGAAAACAATCTTAAAGACTAAATTTTTAATAAAATCATATAACCATAAGAACAGCAAACAGATATGTCAGAAAGCCTGACAGTGAAAAGTTACATAACCTGATTTGAAATCTTTCAAGAAAACCAGAAGCGAGCTAAAGAGACATTCAACTCAACAATGCTATTCTCCCTTATGGGAAACGAACAGAACATACTTCGTTATTTTCTAGCTTCAGTGCAAGTTGGATAGGCATTCTGCAGCAATAGAATCCTTTATCTGAAGCATAATGGCAAGATTTGAAATTATACATGGGGCCTACAAAGTATGCAACCTAAAGATGGCTCTCTCAATGGTTCCTTCATATACAGGTTAAAAGGTAAAGGATTTTTATTACACAAGATAGGGAAAGGCACTGAGTAACTTGTATCAAGTACTATTACAGCAAAATTGCCTCAAAAATATAAAAATATAAAAGCCAAGAGCCGTAGTCAACTGGTTCTGTAAGTGAACACCACGTAACGTTTTTTTCACTAGATGTAAATATTTACAATCTATCAAAATATTTAATTACTGTAGCATATATATAGTAGCCTAATTCATTTAAAAAAAAAATAGGATCTGTTCCAGAAAGCAAGGTGGTCATACTGACTTCAGTTAAATGCCTGCTAAAGAGTGTTGCAAGATGAAGGAAAAATTCTCAAAATAGAAACAGCTGTTACGTAACACTTCATTTATTTCATAACAAAGAAAGCGTGAAAAGCTAAGTTTCTCTAAACGATGTCTGTGATACATGTATACCATGTATGTTTCAAGACCTACATTTGAAATGGGACTGGCATTTTATGTAAGAATTTGCATTAACCTTAAGACAAAAAAACATAAAGTAACCATATTTATCACAATTGGATGCTTGAGGAAGGGAGCTTTGCTCTTTCTGAGAACTATCATTTATTAGGGTGAGATTACTCAACTGTTTCTATTCGACTTAGATGAAATGAATCCACTGGCAACTTTAGAAGATATATTAGAAAAACACAGGGAAGCCTGCACCACATACCATGTTGTAATTGCTTATGCAAATTAGGAAAGCTGTTTCCCATGTTATCAATTAATTATTTTCAAAGCACTATACGGAAGGGCCAAAAAACAATCACTGCCAGGCCTGTTTTCAGTTGGTTACTCAAAACAATCTAAAGTAAAACAAATACAACTTTTCTAAGCTTTCCACAATGATCTGAAATACCAAAGAGATACAACAGTTCCCAAAATACATTAAACAAAAACAAAATAAATCCCCTCAAAAATCAAAACACTCCCTCTGCAAAATATATCTGCCTCACATCTCATGAGAGATGAAGGGTCGAGTAAGGAGAGGATTGGACACAGCAGAGTCCTCAAGATCGGCCCTTGAGTAAAATCCATATTCTATATTCTAATACCTGATGGCTAGCCTGAGTCCCCCGGGCTTGGACCGTTGCCAGTCTGTCATAGTAACGAGAAATAGGGTTGTCATGCTCGATGCCTTTCTTGGCACAGCGCTGCTTATAGATCTCCACCATGATTGTCTTCAACCAAACGCATCTGTGGAGAAACCGCTACAACACGGGGCACTAGGAAGAATTTGAGAAGGGTGAGAGAATGGAGGCAGGATGGAGGGGAAGGCAGAGAGAGCAAAATAAAACAGTTAATCCATAACCCAAACACTAGGAGGAGAATTAGTGTGCAATACCAGCCCTTAAAACATGACTGTGATAATCAGCTGAAGTGTATCAAGAGAAAAAAATTATTATGACACTCATATCTAATTCATACACTCAGTTAAAAAGAAAGCAAGTATGATAACGGATTTTTTTATCTTAACAGAAGCATCTCAACCGTATTAGCAAAAAGAATTGAGCACTCACTATTTTTCCCATCTTTTTCTGCATCTGCAGAGAAGAGGGTAATATTTTGTTCAGATGCAAACGGGTTTGTAGTATCTGATTACATGACACTGGCATTACGTCAATAAAAATTACTGTGAAGAACAAAACTACTAAACTCAACAGGGTATTTAAAGTGTGAGAAAAACTGGAGGAAACGTTCAAATGACACTATCTGAGAATAACATTGGGAAGACACAAGGAAATACTCAATAATCACAGCATGTGAGACTGTTTAGACCATTTGACAGCGACCTCTGGTTACCACCAAAACCTATTCTCTCATCATTCCTCTCAGAAGCTGTAATAATTAACCTCAGAAATATAGAGAAAAGTTGTTTAAATGCATTTAAATTGTTTGATGTAATTTCTTCAGTCTTGAAGAGGAAAATGTATTCTGCAGAAGGAAGGGGTGTTAATGAGCTGTTTCTTCTGGTCTGCTTCCATTAACCTCAGGCAGCAGGGAGATGAATGTTCTCTAGGTTCTTTCATATAGCATCAAACCACAAGGTACAGAATTATCTCCAAAAGCACTATAGTTCAGAAAAAAGCTCTCTGAAGGAAAACATGTTACTTGACTAACCATGTTATATAGAGGATATATTTCTGTATCAGTGCCTTGTTTATCGTATCTTTCAAGGCTTTATCTACTGCATTTCTGTTATTTTGGCCTCAGTGGTGTAAAACTGTCTTTATCTATGTAGAGATACTATATTTAGCTTTTGTTATAGCAAATCCTTTGGCTTGTACATTTTGGTCTTTTGAAAGTTAGAACTCAATTATGCATGTCTAGCTCTGCAAGTGCAACTTGTATCATCTGGCCACCTAAGCTCAGGACAGCAACTACTTGTCATAGTATTAGCCCAAACAGGAAGGCTGGTAAACCCACACTTTTTAAAAATCGGATCTCAGCACTTTTTAAAAGGACAACAGCAAAGTAACAGCTTTGCCTTAGTGTCTTTGATTAAGGTTTCCCATGCCCTTAATGTATTTCCTCTCATGAACCAAGGCTTATTAGAATTGACAGACATGAATTTGCCTTACGAATATTCAAGAACTTTGGTATCAGTAATGAATAGCTGTCAAAAACTTTAACAATTATAATCTTTAAGCACAACATATATTTAAAAATAATATAGAAACTCTCTTTTCAGTACCTGTAAAAAACAAATGTCTTTTTGTGGTTTCCTTCCTCTTCTCTAAGCAGGGGTTCAAAAGGCGAAGAAGCTGTAATACCCGCTCTTCTCTGCGAGACTCTGTCAGGCAAGCGTCATTCATTACCAGATATGGGTAAATCTTGCCATTGTGGCCTCGGATATAGAGTCTTCTGGCTGCAGTATTGTGTTTCTGAACTATCTCCACTCTGGGCATAAACCTATAAGGAAAAAAGGGATACTAAAACATCTGAGCTAACCTCCTCTAATATTAAATCATAACATAAAACAAACAAAAAGCCTTGCTAAAACCCAAACAAACAAAGCACAAAAGAAATAAGGCAGTGCAAATGTATTACAAGGTACGATTCGACCATCCAGTTAGCCCAGGTTTCTATTGTCTAGTCAAAAAGCTCTTCTGTATGATTTTGTTTATTTGCTTTCAAGAACACATAGTCCTTGAGCAAAATTAATCATCAAATAGGACCTTTATCACTGTTTTTAAAGAATAGAACCTCTATTGACTACAAGAGAAGTCAACATAAAAGAAAAACAAATATACTCTTCATGTAACAGAACAGTTGCTTAGTGAGGCAATGTAAAATTACCAAAGGAGGATAAAATAAGAGATTAAGGTGTTATACCAAAGCACGACTCCATGTATATGATTTAAATATATGCAACATACATGACATTTACTCTTGTAAAGTGGATGGATGGAGGTTTCCATTTACTTCTCTGTTTTCAGAATTACAACTACTAGAGGGTATTTTTAGGTTACCTTGCTATCTTGATGTAGTAATGCGTTGGCTTTGGCATCAGGAATTCTCCAGGTATCTCTACTTCTGCAGTTTGAGCTGAAAAATTACTTAGAAAGCGGCACTTTTCCTCTATGAGGAAGAACTTTGGAAGCTGTTTGGTTTTTGCCTCCAGAATTTTGATCCATTTCTTCAGTTTAGAGATAAGATTGTGAAGTTTCATTGACCCTGGCACACTGAAGTCAAAGTCTAAAATAAATAAATAAAAAATAAACTATATAGATATATATACACTCATACACTAACTCAGCATTTAAAATTCTATATAGGGTATTTAACTACCAAGTGTCTGAAGTTTGCACTTTCAAAGAGCTCCTTTCAGCCACGTGCCCTCAAGCAAAACACTTTAAGGAATCCCATACACAGGACATACACCTGTTAAGTATAAAAGCATCACACTAGTTTTGAAGACTATAGTAAAACAGAAAGCTAATAAAATCAGCAACTCATACACAGAAAAAAGGAGTATGCTACCAAGCAAGCCCCGCGGAGATAACATGGGTACCTGTGAACCCTAAATACAAACACAAGCAGCTTCAGACAGAGAGAGACCCAGGAATCATTAAGGAAGAGTCAGAGTGTAACTGGATGAAGGATCGCACAGCAGCAACAATACTGCACCCGTAGATGCTGGAGAACAAGTCATACAATTCAGTAATGCAAAGCAAATACACACACACACACAGAGTGTTACTGCATATTCCATCTCTATGGAAAAATCTTCGAGTAAAGTCCTAAAATCACATATAAAACTTAAAACTGTCAGAATCTGCTCCTTCTCTTCTGTATACAACTCTAAAATACTCTCTATTATTCAGCAAATAATGAACTTCCCAAAATTTTCCTGTTTACAGTCATGTAAGCGTTAGAAAAACATACAATGGAAATTTTAAATACTATTACTGTATTCAACTGTCTATATACTGCAACCAGACCGAATGCATAGAAAGAAATCAGCAATAAACTAATCGATCAGATCATTTAGTGAAAGAGCAAAAGTAAGCTTATTTTATAGTCTAGCACTGCAATTTTCTGCCTGTTTCATTAAGAGTGATTTATTCATTTAAAATCAGTGGAAGCTTTTTACTTTTAAAAGGCATGAAAGAGCCTCCACTGAAGGTACAACGTAGAATCTGTGAGCAACTGCAGGACAAGTAGTAAAATTGCTCTTACTATTATTCTCCTACTACAAGCTACAAGAAAATTGTCTTTATTCTTTCCTGCCCCAGACAATAATTGCATGCCACCACAGGAAGAACAGATATGACCACCCAAGCAAAAATGATAGTATTATGCAAACAGCCTGCTCTTTACCTCGCAACAGAGAAGTATTGCAGCCTGGAACTATCTCCTCTAGCCCACACGCAAGCTAAGTAAGAACTTCCTCAAGGTCAGCACATGGTCTTCAAACACTACACAAATACTTCTATAACAGAAATCACTGAAGTATTGGCCATTTTCTGGGCCAATGCCAATACCTCTTGACACTGCTTCTCACTATGATTTCAGAACACAGCAAATAAACAAACAAATAAATAAATGTGTTTGCATTTCCCAAAAGAGAGAGTATGAATAAACCACACACACAAATGAAATTATGGTTCAGCACATAAACTGTTCTCTCTGTAAACCTCATTAGTCATGGCATCCCAAATTGTGCCAGTTAACTAATAGACTTGAGTTTTTAAAAACCATTTCTGTGTCAGAGTCTTAAGGATGCCATTTTAAGTTCAACATGTTACAAACAAAAAAGCAACAGTAAAAAAAGAAACAGAGAATGTCAATTCAGTAATTCTGAGATTTAGAGCTATAGCAGAACAAACAATCTTCATTATGGTTCAATACAACAGACAACACAATCTCAAAAATGGGTTTAAATCTTACTGCAGAGCCTGTGGTTCAGTGTATTACACATAAACGATATCTTCCTAAACTGATGAAAAAAACCCCACCCAACAAAACCAGAAAAATCGCAACTGCTGCTCAGAGGGGAAATTAATTTGACCACATAAACACTCTACAAGCACCTATCTACAAGTATGCTAACAGTGAATTAAGTACACGCACACAGCAATTACTGCATATAAATTAAAAATACTCAAAATTCTGATTATCCACAAAGCTTACCCCTACAAACAAACTTAAGACATTTGTTTCTTCTGCCAGAAGGCTTCATGTAATTCTATACATACACTCTTTTTCTTAACATGTACAGGATTCTATTACCAAACAAAATAATGGAACCTAGGATTCCTTTCATTTTGCTATTCTGTTACCTAAACAAAGTATCTGAGAACACATAAAACCAACATATTTCATTGTGTATCCAAAATACATTGTTAAAAAGCTTTCAGTGAAAATCTTGAGTCTCCTAGCCCAAAACAGATAAAAAAATATCACATACATCTATAAGAAAAAGCCTAAAATGAAATCCACAGTTTTGTATTTACAGATGTTAGAAATTTGTATTTCTAATATTCTCTTTTCTTTTTCTACCTGGTATGGGCAATGCATCTATTGCTCTATCACTGTGAAACGCTCTTATTATAATCCCAAGTCTACCCTCTAGTGAGCGATGGCAGTAAATCATTTAAAGTGATAAAATTACTGAATCGTTTATGTCCTAAATCCCAAATTGCAACTACATGTTTTTCTAATGTGAATCACTAAACTAGTAAAAATATGCATCAATATATATTCCTTACAAAAAAAGTCACCCAGTTTACCACAAGAATAGCTCTAGTCTGTTGAAAAGTCTATTGCAATTTTTTGTTATTTTGTTTCCCAGCGCCAGAAGGGAAAAGCAGAGTTCAGTTAGACTTTTTGCTCATGTCACAGAGAGCCCATCCGAGAAGTAAAAAAAAAAAAACAAACACAAAATCCTTCAGCTCTAAGAAGAGGAAATACAAGACCAGAGATAATTTCTGTATGAAGTCTCTCTGCTTTGCAGACATCTTAATCTACATAAATAGTATTTCTGTTTCAAACAAATCCACTTTTTCCAGTACTCAGTAATGGAGAAAATCTTCTCGAGCTTAACATACGCTAATCTAAAATACCTTGCTGCTTTTTACCGGTTTTTTCCTAAACAGAATAGTTTACCTCCTTATGTTTAATGGAGACATTCACAGAAGACGATGATACTTTACAGACTGCATTTCAACCGAGGGAGCTTGATCTATGTTCTCAGTGCTACTACAGATCTTACAGTGTGATATATGTATTTCAAATAAATACGTTCAAAGTCTTGAACGGCTCAGAAATGGATACCTGAACCCATCCAGCCCAGCCTAATTGGCAATTTGTTGCCACTCTCAATGAAAGGACAAATAGGGGGCACGATTTTCCTGCCAGTGAGAGGCTTTAAAAAACCTGATGGTTCTTACGACAATTAGATAAGGCTTAATACTTTCTGAATAACGACCGTACCATCATTTCTCATGAACAAAGATCAAAAAAAAGAATACACTTTAGTTAGTAAAATTACAGTGTCAAATCCTCTGTCCCCTCAAAACCCCCGTCCTATAGAACAATGAAGTACCATGAAAAAAAAACAAACACCTCCAAACACGGGGTAACAAGTAAACCAAATCTCTGCTACACTGGCAGAAAACAGTTGAAATCAGTTAATACTTACAGCACAAGAATTGGCTCATTTGCAAGATTTTAAAGATTATTCTGACCACAGACAAAGTCAGTTAAGAAAGTTAATCGCCCAAGGATCTTCAACTAAAAAGCCAGGACACCCATCATGTAAGATGCCACTTAGGACTGAAATGTAAGCTCAGCTTGGCAGAGCAGTTCAAATCCTTCATACACACGATACTGAAGCAGATCCAAGCATTCTCCAAGAGACACGAGCTGCTTTGGTTTTGAATTTAGTATTCAGACATGACACACTCTACTCTCCCAAAGGTTCTTTTCAATCTCAGAAGAACTTTTGGAGAGCACCAACAAACTTGAAAAATCTCAATGACGAGCAGAAATACAAAGCTGGACTTCCGGTTTATCAGTCAGCTCCGGAAAACCAAGACTGCAAAGACCAGATCAAGGTCAAACATGATGTTATCTCCAATCCTCTTAATCTGAATTTTCTGGATAACACCCTGTTATCTAAAAATGATGAGGGAAGTAAAGAAAGGGCTACCAAAGTGATGCTATGGTCACTCTTGAGAAAAGAAAAAAAAAAAAGAAAAGCTTAAAGAAGCTGAAAATTATTAACAGAGCTTTTACCCCTGCCCTCTCTCCACACTTCAGAGACACGCTAAAACTTCAAGATGCTTCCTTCTGATTACAGAGTTTCCATCTGCAGTAAATAATTCATTGTGCTGGGTGCCAAAACTCTCAAGAAAATTATCTTGCCCTTTAAGAGTATACTGGAATTTTCCAGTCCTATTCAGCTTAAGTGGAAAGATGGTTGCACAAAGAAGCTGATCCAAACTCTAAACTATCATCTGCCTATAAAAGAACAATTGAGGCAGTTTTTCTCCTCCTTTCACTGCTGAGAGAGCTCTCAAAGGGATCATTTCTCAGCATTTGCTTGTTCTTTGATGTCAAAGGTTTAACAGAAAAGGAGAGAAGGAACAAAGAACAGATGGTCAAAGAAGTATGCATTTGAAGTTCCATAAAAAAAAATTCAAAGTAAAATTTGGGTTTAAAATATATAACGTTAGGATGGAAAAAGATGACCTATCAAAGTTTCAATGGTCCAGATTACTGCAGACAATGTCTTTAGAATATCAGAAACAGTGCAAGAGTCTCCGATGGCTCCAAACAGGAATCGAGATGCAACTCGAATGTTGATGGAAATGATTATGCAACCAAACTGGATTAAGGTCTCTATAAAACGTAGCCACCAACAGTAATGTGGAAGTCACTGAAAAAAAGAGTTTACTCCAAGACAGCTCCTCAGCTTGGATACTTCTGAAGTGGAAGGCAACCACTGTAACTATCTGTCCCTTATATAAATGCAACTGGCACTGAGAACCAGAAAACACAAACATGAACTTTCTGGTGTGACAAAAGGACACAGCAGGTAAGATTTACAAATGGTTTCTCATAATGCTAAAAACAGCCTTTACTGTCTTGAGTACAGTAGTTACAATGACATCCATTTATGTACATTTTACGGATATTACAAAATTAATAAAAACTTAATTTTCATTTTCTGCATAATGAATTAAATTACAAAAATGTGTAAGTACACTGATCAGTTTAATTTATTCTGTTTTCCCACACTTCATATGTGAATCAAAACACTGAATTTATTAGAATTAAATAAAATCTAATCTAGCACTATGCAAAATAATTATTTTTATCTTGTAAATGTTGATGTTTAATCACACTTGAAAAACAAAACATGAACTCTTCAACAAAAAAAATACAGAGAGTAATTACTTATTATTAAACCGAGAAACACATTGCATTTGATGACTTTACAGGATTTTTATGTCCAGGCCTATGTTGTTGTTCTCTGTTTTACATGTTGTTCCATAGAATTCTTTATAAATGCTGTGATTAGACAGGAAACCTGGAAACCTTAGCTGCCATTTATAGATCATAGACATGCAAAAAATAAATACACAGCAGCATACAAAAGCTGAACATCCACTCAATTTTTTGTTTAATTAAAAATTCCAACTGAAGTGGAATTAAACTTTCTTAATTGCTTCTCCAGAAATGTTCTGAAACATTAGATTTTCCAGACTTGAGCACAGAGTTTTACTTAATTTTCCTTTATACCTTCTGTAACCCTGTATCTCTCTACCACTCACAGGAAAAAAACTAAGCAACACTATTACAGACTAAAAATAATTCAAATCCAACAAAAACTGAGTATATCCATCACACTTACGATAATTATACAGTGACTCTACTACTAGTGCAATGTAAAGACATATAAAACATTATTAAAATTGAAAACAAGTCCAAACTTGTTTCAAATGTAAAGAGTTTCACTTGGAAGGTGCTTACAATGATCGTCTAGTCCAAGTGGCTGACCAGGTGTGGGCTGACCACGCGGTTAAAGCCTGTTCAGGGCACTGCCCAAACGCCTCCGCCACTGGAGCGCAGGGCCAAGAGCTCCGCACCTCCCGCGCCTCCCTCCCCTCGCACCCACCCTCCCCAAGAAGCTGCAGAGAGCAACAACGTCACCGCTCAGCCTCCCTGTCTCCAACCCAGCCAAGCCCCAAGGCCTCAGCTGCTCCCCAAAGCAGGTGCCTTCCAGCCCTTTCCCCAGCGTTGCTGCCTTCCTCCAGATGTGTTCAAGGACCTGCTCAGGCTGCTGAAAGGGCTGGGCTCAGCACCGCACACCCTGCCCCAGGGGAGGCCACGCCACAGCTGGGCACAGCAGGACAATCACTCCTTTGGACCGGCTGGGCGTGCTGCCCCCCCGGACGGGGGTTGCGCCCTTGCCTGCCAGGGCACACGGCTGGCTCCTGCTGAGCTGCTGGCGGCCAGCACCCCCAGAGCCCTTTCTGCAGGGCTGCTCTCCAGCCGCTCCTCTCCCCAGCTATACTTGTGCCTGGCGTTACTCCATCCTGGGTACAGAATCTGGTATTTGCACTTGTTAAATTTCATCCCATTAATCACTTCCCAACTACTCCCCCTCCCATGCTTCCGCTAAAGACATACAAAATGTTTCTACTACCACTTCCCTCGCTAGGACACTTCATCCATTAAAAATTTAATCATATGGTTCAGGACTTTCATTATCTGCTGTCATGCAACTGTTGTGCCTCAAAGAGGACGTCATGCAATACATCGCAGGCTCAAGATAATGTAGGTCAAATCTACAACGGAGTGACTGTCACAAGAGTCCCATTGGTTCACTTAGTTTCACAACATTATCAATACAGTGCTTGAAAAAGCTCTGCAAGTATACTTGTTAAACTCTGTAAAGGCTCAGTAGCCATTCTGACCTTCAAAAATTTTAAGTTAAGGCAACTTTATGTAATGCAGAATTCTAAACAGAATTACTTCTCAACGCAAGATTCACTTTTGCAGAGAAACCAGCTTGATGTGGAAAGATGACATTGTGGGGGTTTTTTTAAAATCACTAGAACAGCTAAGATGGTAGAGTTTTAACTCATGCCAGAATCAAGTGAGAGTCTCAGTAAGATAGAGAAAAGTAGATTCAGAAAAAGCTGAAAAACCAAGTCTTCACAAGAACTCCATATTTCCAATTTTGAACTAGTAAGTCTGAATTCTTCTCTTAAAAAAACCCCAACATCTCATCTAATTTTACAGTTATCTTCAAAGAAAAGCTGATGCAGTGTAGACAGACACAAAACTCAAAATCCTGGCAATCCAAACACAGGTGCCAGTCAATGCCACTTTCTGTCACACACAGCTGCAGCACGGCCTTAACCCTTTTCACTAAATACAGCAAAACCACACTCTGCTGTACAGAAGCTTTTCTTAGAATTTTAAGCCAACTTCAGATACTTAAACATGTAACTCTACTGACAAAGAGAAAACAAATCAGTTGTTGATTCAATTTACCTAACAATGATATAAATTCATGCAATGGGATTTTTATAATCTAGTTATCCAAAACACTAAAGTAATCTTAATCAGAAGTAGGCTGTTGTGAAAGATTTCAAACAATATTGTCAATTTGGAGTTCTGGGGTGAAAATTTCATTAAATTCTGATATCAATATAAAATAGAGATCATTATTGTCCCTCATGTAAAGCAGGCAGGTCTATGTAAATTGCAAAAATATTATGGTGAAGCAATGCAATTTATCTTTAAACATGTATTAGAATCGACCACAGTTTTAGGTAATAAAATACAACAATACACTCATTCTCTATGTTAAGCTCTAGTTTTCACCTGAATTCTCTTTATTACTCCTCAGAAGACTGGAACAAACTATTTCAGGTGTGAAGAATGACAGAAAAGTGCTGTTTTCTGTATTTTCTCTCAGCACAATTAGTGGAAGAAGACTAAAAAAAGCAGAATGCCTTCACATTTTAACTTTAGGTGGCAATTTCTCTGGAAATTAAAAGTCACATTTCAAAAAAACCCATTTACCTGTTGTAAACTGTCCTTTTAACTTCTGGAACACAGGATCTTGAGCTGTTGCTTGTGCCCTCCTCGCTAGTGACTCTGAGGCTGCACTAGAAAACATGGTGGACACATTAGAGACGTTCTCAAGACCTACTCCAAAAGTGCTGACTAACTTCTTGACAAAATTTAGTGTATGAGGTGTGATTTTGGCATCTGAAACAGCTCCACTTTTCTCAAAGGCAACTGAATAGCACTTCGCCAAGCCCTGCTGCAGTTGTCTAAGAACCTGTGAAATAAAAAAAAACAAAAAAAAGTCAGCAAGATTAGGCCTTTCAATTTAATGTCAAGTACTTCTTTCCATACTGCATTTTATTTAGTAAAGTTATCCTCTCAAAAAATGTTTGTTTAAAGCTGTATTTTTAAATTGTGTCAGAGGGTCACTCAGAATGACAGCCCTGACTCTTACTAGCCCTGCAACTGAACAAAGTGAACGGTGGATATGCTGCATCATGAAGTGCACCTTGCTCCTTGAACAGCAGCCGTTTTAGATTCCATATTTTGTGACATGTTAGAAAATGATGTGATATGAGGAATCCTTCTTCAAACAAACCCTGTCCTACGTAGACAGAATTGAAGAGCCTGACACTTCGAGAGGCAAATAAAACTAGAGCAGCATGTCCATCTGCTCTCTGCTATAATTCAAACTTTGGACAATAATTACGAGCTGTCACAGACCACCAGATGAAGAAGGAAAACAGTATCTGTTAAGCTTACTGTGAGAATAGAAATTTTCAGTCGCAATAAGCAACAGCTTACATCCTAGAGGTATTCACCAAATTAACAGTTTTGGGTACCCTCTGTATTGCTTCCAGAAATAACCAAGCTCTTTAAAACTCCAATCAGAACAATCAATTCTACAAACACCTCTGTTTATTAATCAAAACAAACAGTTACGTTTTAATGTAAGAAAATAAGTCCAGATAAATATTTTGCAGTTAACTTTTCCTTAGACGATGCATACATCTGAAGACGTATTAAAGCCAAATACCTCTTCATGCCAATTCTCTCTGAACCAGACCATCTGATCTACAATGCCTTCCAGAGAAGACAAAAGTGTTGGATGCAACTCGCGCTGCATATGCATAATCCTGCTGCATCGCCACATCGGTGCAGTGGCTCTGATTGGCCCAGGATCTGAGGCAGAGTGAGACTGATTTCCAACTGAACTTGGCTGTTGTTGCCCAGAATCTGAAAAGTGGAAAATTAAAAATTAAAAGAAAAAATTCAAATTGTCTTTCATCAACTTGATATACGTACTCATTTTTGTTACATTATTTTTAGAAGTTTGACTCATTTGAAAAGAAACTGAATGTTGAATGGCTCATGCTTCTAATCAAAATTACACTAGAACATACTAGAAAACTAAAATGTTCTTTTGTACTGGCAATTCAAGAATTTTCTACCTCTCCAGCAATTTTTAAAGATAGAAATCCAGTAAAGGACCTGTGATTCTTAGTAATTAAGGTGACATGAGAATGAAGCAGATGAAACTCTTCTTGGTGAATATTTTATTTAAGAAAATTCAAGACAGCTGAAGCCATTTGAAGACTTAATTTCACAGAAAAAAAATAACGCAAGGGAAGTTTATCAACATTTTCTTCCCTTAGCTGTGCTTTCTAGAGAATCTATTTGCCCCATAAGATCAGGTGAAACTCAAAATAACACCTTAGTTACAAAGAGTCCAAACAATTTGATCATTATCAAGCTCACCGCTTTTGTAGCGCTCTCGCTGTTCTATCTTCAAGGTCAAATAGAGGGTCCGGATAGGGAAGTAGACAGCTTGGGGATAGACTCTTCCCACCTATTTGGAGATACACATATCCATAATTCTCAGTTATGAAAAACTACAGATACGATCAACGTGTACAGATCTTCTTTGTAAATGAGTGCAATCCAGTAATAATCAGCTCTTTGTTTTAAATAATAGCTTATACAAAACTAGGAAATTAAAGAGTCTTTCAGTAACAGGAGCCCAAAGAGCATGAAGTGGTAATTCCCTGCACACACTGTTAAGGCACTACCAAATTAGGGCTTCCAGATCATATTGCCTAATAAACCTGAAGACAGCACAATGCCAGAGTGCCAGCTGGGCCAGCTCAAAGAACTTACTCATCTACGTAATGGCAGAAGCACAGAGATAATGACAGCAGTTAGGCTTTAAATTAGGCCACAATTCCCGTGAGGCACATCATACTTGGTCAGAAGGTCCATTAGAGAGTAACTTTACTCCACCCAATTGTGGTGCTTAATGTAAGGGGACATCAATTTCACCGAAAAATAAAAAAATGTTTTTATGGCCTCCATAAAAAGCAAGCAAACAAAAAAAGCTGGAGAGATTAACATTCAGCCTCCTCTTTAAAAATCTGTAAATCTCAGTATCTACTGAAGAAATGATGTGTCTAAGCAGTACCCACAATAGAGCACATCTTAAGACATGATTAGAAGTTTCTCCAGCCACGGTTCTTCTAAATTGTGGATTCTTTCTTCATTCAAATGGGTATGGTAAGTGGTAGAAATTTTACAATGGCGTTTAGCTGTTCAGTTATATGATACTCACGGCAGACTACTAACCTGACACAAATACACTTCCTGCTGTAATTCAGGAATAAAATTATTTTAAGAGGATTGTAAAGTTTAGGTTCTAGTACTTCTGCAAACTTAAGAGTTTTAAAATAGTAATGCAGAAGATTTGGGGGTTTTTTGTTTGTTTTACATTCCCTTCTATGGACCTGAACTTTAAGGAAATGGAAAGAAAAATATCTGCAATATTATCTCAACAAATCACAAGTGTCTACAACTCACTCAAATAAGTTTTTTCTGTCTGCTGTTAGAAGCCAGCTGAGCACACTGGTGTTGCAGGACAGTACCAAGCCACACACATCAGAAATTCTCCCTTAGCTACCTGGCTTTCTTAAGCTGTTTGGGTGCATGGTGTCTTCAAAGTTTCATTTTTATTTTATGGAGAGAGAGGGAAGGAAACATATGTATGTATATGCACACACATACTTATCCAGATATATGTACCGAAGTACCAACATCTGTGCAAACACACAGGGACACATTCTCTCTCTCTACAAAAATCCAGAGCTTCGAAAGAGCGAAGCGATAGTATAAAAGGAGCCGGATATGGTAGAACGTGCTGAGTTGTAAGGATCATCAGGTCTGTATCTCAAAAATAAAGAGTGGAGGGAAGGAACGAAGAAGAATACAGTGAGGAATTCAGCAGGGCAGTTGTCCTTTGTCAGTTTTCCGAACCAGTGGAGCGCTGCGGAGAGAAGCGCCCTGAGGTACAGGCTACTGAGAGAGCTGCCTGCGGTCACCTGTACGTTAACAGGACTTCACAACTGTTTTGCATTAACTTGAATGACCAAACATCAAAATGCTTCCAGGTCATGCACATGCTAAAACAGAGCTGAAGTTAGACCTTGACATCTCTTAAAACATGGTGTTTGAACCCTGTTCATACGAAACAATAACAAAATTGGATCTGAAACCACATAAATCGGAAGATGTCACTTACTCTTCCTTGGTCTACAGCCATACTGAAACCAAGTTCATGCTGAGATACAGGTACATGTTCTATTCTTAGATTCTGCTCCAGAGCAGACAGCAATAGGCAGTAAAATCCCAAAGCAAGATTAATCAAAACTCCTACCTGTCAGTTCAGAGGTACAAATCCAGGAAGTCAGTTTCTTCATCCTAACTCCCTAAACCTTATCCTTATTTTTCTAATCATTTGCCATGCTAAACTTCAGGCAAAAATTTACAAAGCCCCGGTAAAGATTTCTGATGGTGACAGACAGTCTTGTCTTTTGCAATCAAGTCTAATGAAAAACAAAGCACTAACTGAAGGGTTTGGCCTTTATTGACTAAAGCCAACAATTCTTGATCCCTACTCCTGTGTTATAAGCATTTAGCTATATATTTATAAATGTGTGCTATAGTGTTCACAAAATCGTAATAAGCAGAATTCCAGAGGGAAAGCTATAATGCCTTCGGCACATATGGCAGACAATCTCACTGGATTTAATCTCATTAAGTAACACTCAATTTGAAATTCAAAACATTCTGCTTACAGAGAGAAATTACCATTTTTTAACTCATCAACAGCTGCAAACAATAGCATTTTTAGAGTCTGGTATTTTCTTATTTTGCTCTGAAAAATATTTGTATCTCATTCCAAATGCAAAGATTACAGGCAATAAAGACTTTATGATTGTCTCCTGTACCTGACTAATGAGGTTCAAAAGGAGTTTGCCCTCTGAGCCAACCAGGCATGTCAACAGCTGGGGAATCCAGGCCAACCACTGAATGGGTGGGACACCAATGCAGTACTTGTCTACTGCATCAGCTAAGGTGTTCTTATCGTCATCAAAACTCAGTAGCCAAAGAACCTGAAAGAGAATTTCAAGAGGACACCTCACTTTTTAAATTCAAGAAAAATCAATTATTATGATGCAAAAAAAACCCACAGATATTTTATTGATATGATAGTGGAGTCCTAAGTGTAAAGCTTACACTCATCATACCTGGCCAATGTCACTTTTTCCCTTAGAAATAATATTTAAAGGATGTAAAAATAAATGCAGTTGTACTACTTAAAATGAAACAAGACTGAAAATAGCACAAGAACCTAACAGCATTCCACAGATTCTTTGGGTTTTTGCTTGGGGGAGATGTGGAAAATATCAGTAACCAATAATTGCACACATTCATGCCTTTTCTGAAGGGGTGGAGCTCCAAATCTTTTTTTAAACATCCATGTCTTACCTTGGCTAAGTATTTTCTTGATTTGCTCTCGTTCTGATGGCGACACGCATGCAGGTAGCAAGTAATAGCAGACACACCCAGGTGAAGCTGACGTTCTTTCACGAAGATATTCTCAAGGTAATCACCCCACATCGCCCATGCTTTCACTAGCACATCGTGCATTTGCACAGCTGCAGAAAAAGCTTTGTTCGCTTCTTCAGACCTGCATTGTGATAAATAACATTAGTTTTATACTAATAAAAAGTTACTAAATTCTCTAAGAGTCAGATTTCTGATAGCATACTCAATTACTTTCCTAATAATCAGTGACATTTTTACATTAAGATCTCTAGTAAAATCCCTTATGACTGCTTTATCTTAGCTCTCCTTAAAGTTCAGCATCTATGAAAATAAATGCTTCAGATGGAAACAATTATGTCAAAGATCTCCAGGTAAACCCAGGGGGAAAAAAAACAAAAACTGAAAAGATTCCAGTGCACTGCAATCACAACCCAAGCAATAATACTAGGAGAAAGAAGAATGAAGCATAACACAAGAAGAGCAGAAGCAAATGCATTAAAAAGTGCTTTTAGGCTGATTAAAAAAGGGTGTAAGAAAAAAAGAACATTGAGACCTTTTGGGGGACTACATCTTATTTAACTGTTCTTCCAAAGTCATTAAAAAATTTACAATCCACATTATCTGGAGAAAGTCAGTTACTCATCCCCACAGCTTTAGAAGTTGATTTTTCAACAGGAAAAGTGAAGGAATATGGAGGTTAATCACATAGTTATTGGCAACCAAAAGATTATTTGGTTTGATACTTCTGAAGCCTTCTCCAGGTTTCCTCAAGTGTTCCTAGTCCAAGATTTGGCATGATTCATCCCAAAATATATACAGACCTTGGACCTATTTAACTTTTGAGGCATAAAAATAAAGGATGAGAAAACTCACATACACATTACTGAAAAGAAGGAACTTCTAAAGCATTCCAAGAATCCTTATTAATGAAAGTACTTCACTTCTCCCTTACAAAAAAGTAATGTAATGCTTGTTTGACTAATTTTTTTAATTAACTGCAAAGTATTTTTTACATGAAAATATTAGCTTAGAGTGATAAATCAAAATTACTCTCTATACAGGCAAGACTATAAAAAAGACAGCAACTTTTACTGTCACAATATATATTAGTTTCTATGTTACATTACTATGTTCCTTGCTTTCAGAGGCTTTCTGCACCTTAGATCGAGGTTTTGAAGCAAACCACCACAGCAGCAGCCTGATAGATGACTTTGTATCACTACTTCCCCTTTATAAAAAGGGGACTTTTCAGTCAGTTTTCTTCTCTCCTTCTCTACAATCCATCATTCGTGACACCCAAGATGACTTTTTAAAAATGGTTTCTATCACCTTGCTCAGCAAATAGGCAGCACAGGGAGATGCGAGAGCAGAGGTGACCTTTAACTTCCAGTTCAGTTGACACACAGGTAAAACCAGTAGTCACACATTCTCAGGTTTAACGCTGCCACTGCTGCCTGCCGTAACCGTCCTGAATTCCTGACCTCAACTGCAATGCTAAAAAGCATCAAGAAACTGTAAGTACATCAGAACCATGGTTTAATCCAAAACCTTTATTCATTCTAGCCTGAAAGGACAAATAAGAGCAGTTTAGTTGCCTTTTACTTCATCACCATCCATTTGAAAAAATTAAAAAAGACGGGGGGAGGTACAATTTCTTGCCTTTGCACCTCAAATGAAACAAAGCTCACTTATGGCCATAAAAAAGCCCATGCACTTTCCATCAAAGTAATTGCATTCCACCCATTTAAAATTCTCTCTTGTATCTACAGAAGAACATATTCATCACTCCCTGACTTAAATTGCTATGTGAGGTTGCAGTGTACAGCTTAAAACCTGATGGATTTCATTCCCTAAGTGTCCACAACGTTGCAGTAAAGGAATTATTCCATCCGTATGTAACATGCAGAATACTGCTATTAAGTACCATGCATACTAAGTCTCTTGAAATCTGAAGGGGTTTTTTTGGCATCAACAAACAAAAATTAACTGCTGAGGTATTTGTTTACTGAATTGAAGAGATCTTCCTCAAAATAGGAAGATGCCAGCATACAACAAAAATATTAGCTAAGCAGCTGTGTGACAGCAAGGCTTGCACGTAGGTGTGTAACAGCTGCAATGCGAGGTGTCTCCAATGCACACCACGTTAAGCCTTTCCAATTCAATTATCTGAAACAAATGTTGCATTTCCACACTGTACAACACAACCGATTTGTATAGGCACTCTGAACCATACATTTTCCTATGCCCTGACCAGCTGCAACTATTAATGGGACATATACAACAAAGTGAAACAGAAATGAGAGAAACAAAGAAGTAGGCTAATTTTACAGACTGAACTTTTTCTTTCTCCTTGGTTTTATACATTAAGAGCATAACTAAAGCAACCTCCTTTTGTCAACTACATTAAGAGGTCAGTTAAACATTTGTTTGTCTAACTAAGCCCTCATGAAACTAGAGAAAAATAAAAACTGTATCTTCATCTGCAAAGCTTTGGACAAACCTATTCTCCCTTTTTCTTCTCATCTCACCTCTTGAAATACAAAACCTTTTTAAAAAAAGAACTGGTACAACGTTTGCTGTAACTAGTTCTGTCCTAAAATACTTCAAAATATGACCATTACATCTTCAAAGGAAGTCTCATGTATACTTTTACTTTCTTACACAGTTGTGACAAATCTTAAGCTGGTAGAAATATATGGAACATTCCTGCTCAAACAGTGTGTTTAAATATTTCAGCTGCATTTTTCTCAGATGTGTGCAAGTGTCTTTTCCAGTCAACAAACTTACTTGTTAATCTGTGCCAAGAACATTCCCTTCAATGCATAAAACTCTGCAGTCATCTCCTTGGTGAAGTACTTCAGATTGGTTGATTCAATAACTTCAAGACCCTGTTAAATAAGCCTTAGTGAAAAAAGCCTTCTAAAATGGAAAGGTTTGCAAAGATAAAGTGCCATAACATGACAGGCAAAATATTCTCTTGAAATTTAAATAGTATGAGTTTCTAGTATTTAATTTTAAGTTTCCACTGGCCTATGCCGAACTATTAGATACTAGAGACAACGTTCATCAGGTGCTATGTTATCTTTTCTACCTTGATTTTTATGTTGTATTATTTATATTATGTACTATGACATTATTATTGCAAAGTCGTAGCTTGTTGACCTTAAAACCACGTCAGTGGGTTTTGCCTCTAAGCATATTTTTTTCCTTTCCTTACAACACAGGGTTTCACTGGAATTTGCAAGCATCTATCACTCCTGAATCACTCAGAACTTCAGCTCGTCCTGCAATAGTGTTGTTTCTTCCCATTGCAAATAAATAGAAGGGATCTGGAAAACTACGTTATCTATCACCTAAGATTTCAAAAACCATATTTCCACTTTACTTTTTATTCAGCTAATTTTTAATGTATTCACAGTATTCAGTCCAAAGAGGACACTGACTGCTTTTGACTAACAGCATTACTTAAAACAACGCTCTGGGCACAGTACAACAGGGCCAACAAATTTCAGACCCTGCTCCATATGCAGGCAGTCTATTTAAATCAACAGATCTGATGGCCCTTGCGATTCTCCAGGTTCCAACAACTTCAGAGATAAAGCTACCGTACCTGCATACACTCATTTTTGCCCATGACTCCAGCGAGTTGAAGGTAACATTTAACTTGCTGGCGAATCTTCTGAAAGCAGTCCACTATGGGCACAGTTGGAATTGTGTGAATGCGACTCAGTATATCCAGAGCTACGTTGACCAGCCCCTGTTTTCGAGCTATCTTTCCATACTGGATAATTGCGGAAGCAGAAGCATGAACTCCCAGCATGGCGTTATTGGAACTAGGATCATGCTGAGAACTATTTTCATATGCAGTTACAATGGCTAGAAAAAAGAACATGAAATATAATTTTAGTTATAATGAAAAACCTATACAGCAGTATCTTACACAACAATACATAGGAAATGATGACTTAAGATAATGAAAAACTTAAATGGAACTTGAGTAGAAACAAACACTTTTCAAAAAAATAAAAAATAAATAATAAAAAAAAAGAACTTATTTCAAACAATGTGTTTTCTGGAAAATTACATGATGAATGCATGCTGGACCAGGCAGTTTTACCCTGGTAATGATGTTGTCTCCACATGAAAATGCTGCTCCAGTGGGATAAATCATCTGACACAATAGGTAACCTGTTCCTCCAAGTCTTCACAACAGTCTTCATGTCATGCAAGCTGTTGTTCCTTCCCAGATTAGTTGGTTGCAATCCTGCATTTATCTGGGCTGCTTCTTGAAGTTCAATTATTTGTTGTGCTGCCTAGAACACATAAAACAATATAAATAGCATAACGGGTAGTACAATAAGCTGGCCACCTTCCTTGTTAGAAGAAAGTCTCTATGAATGATACCATCTTTAAATGATCACGCAGAGACAAAGCTGTTTATGCTGTTTCAGGAACCTGTCTCCTAGTTGGATAAATGACCTTTAACCAATCCAATCCCTAACCAAATAGCAAAAAATCCATGAGATTGATTCAACACTGAAGTCGTTGTCTGAAATGTTGAATTCATCCACTGAAACATCAGCATTGAATTTATAACAATGGATCATGTGTCTTAATACGATAACAAATTATTTTAAAAAATAAGGGTGCCATAAAGTACTTTCTTGCATGCTTGCAGAAGATCCCTGCATAAATTCTGGCTCCCTTCTTCTCCAGGGATGCTGCACAACTATCAAGAGGTTTATTTCACACATGCCTCATTCTAACAAAACCTAAATTACCTAACATTATTTGGCTGCAAAAAGACATTACTGATCTATACTTAATGTCTTCTTCCTATAATGCAATGAGTTTGTTTGCTAGGCTTAACTCTGGGCAACTTAACACGTTTTCTTTGACAGCATTAAGACAAAAATTTCCTCATCCTTTCTTTTATTTTAAACTGCAAACGCTTTCACAAATTATCCCTCAGATGGTAGTGTACTGCAATTAAGAAGCCTTTTCTTCTTAAAGAAAACAACCACCCAAAAACACACCAAAGAAACACGAGTCTTCCGTAATCTACACTTTCTCTTCACCCCTGTCCCCTTCCACACACACATCTAAATAAAGCCAGAGGTTAGAATTAAATTCTAACATTCAGGTTTGAACTTACTACATCAACTCTGGTTATAGAAAAGCACAAGTAAATACATATACAGTGCGTGAAATACAAAGGTCAAATAAAAATACTGACCTTAAACAAAACAACAGAACTTTCAATTTTAAAAGAAAGAAAGAAACAAACTTTTAGGAGAAGTCACTAGCATGAAGTGCCTGGTCATGACCTGACCTCTTGATAGAAACCTGAATGTACAAAAATACCACCTATGCGCTCCCAGAGGTGTTACTTTAAGACATTCTGCAAAGACCCTACCTTTGAGAAGTTACCCACATTTAGAATGGTTTTCCACTGACATTTATCCTCAAATTAATGAGGAACAAACAGAAGATGGCAGTGGCCCCAAACCTGCTAAAGGCAGTGGACATTTTGTTAAGACTTCAACAACGTGAAGAAAAGGCCTGCAAACTCCAATGGAATTTAATTACCTGTAGTACAATAAAACTAATGCTGTATTCTCTAAGCTACTACTAGGCAGATAACAGCCGTATTCATTGTTAATCAACCAAATAAGATAACTATTTAAAAAAAAAATGCAGTCCAAATTTATAGAGTGAAATCTATTGAAACAAAATAAATTAAACGAAGTAATATTTTCCTACAATCATCTCAGTATCAGCTCTCACAATAGCTTAACCTTCATCCTACACCCATTCATCACGTAAATTTAATTTTCTCACAGGTATTTAATCACATACTATCTGATACTAAAAAAAAAGTAATTACTGCAGTGCAAATTCATGACTGCGTTTGTACCTCTGTCAGTCACTGAATAATTTATTCTTTCTTCATGAGGGATATATACATATTAGATTATTTTAAAAGCTTGTTTTAATTGATATCTGAAAGTATTTAATTACTTTATTTAGGAATACTATTCCTTTCATGTTGCAGATACTGCCATTCTTATGGGAGGAAAAACTTGAAATATCAATGAAAACTTAGCAGGAAGGCATTAATTTCATCAAGAAGTGGTATTGTATCATCTCAAACAAATGAAACACTGCACCTATTTACTTGACAACTTCCAAATTAAAATGCGCATTCTGCAACTTTGACCAAAAAAACCAGTATTATGAAAAAAAGATCAGTACTATGCAGTAAACTATTTTATGCTCACAGGTACCAAAAACTCTGAAACCTGCTACTGGAAAATAATTAGTAATAAAAAATCCCTTTTCATTCTTACCTGGAGAAGGGGAGTATGAACATGTGAGACGACGTGAGGAAGCCTTCGCCATTCTCGAATAGCTAAACTACTCGCCATCTCTACCAGACGCTCGATGAAGTTCAGCTGTTGCTCTTCCGGGTGGCAGATTGCCAAGTACCCTCTGTACATGTTCACCTTCCAGGCCATCTCTTTCGGACAACTCAACTCCACCTGGCAATGAAACGGAAAGAAGTCTAGTAAAGGTCACTCATACTCACAGGAGAAGGCTGAGAAGGGATCCTACTGATGTGTATAAATATCTGAGGGGTGGGCGTCAGGAGGAAGGGGTCAGTCTCTTTTCCAGCAGTAGGACAAGGAGTAATGGCTACAAGGTAGAACATAGGAAGTTCCACCTCAACACAAGGAGAAACTTCTTTATGGTGCCAGAGCCCTGGCACAGGCTGCCCAGAGTGGTTGTGGAATCTCCGTCTCTGGAGACTTTCAAAACCTGCCTGGACACGTTCCTGTGCGGCTGCCCTGGGGGATCCTGTTCTGGCAGGGAGGTTGGACTGGATGATCTCTAGAGGCCCCTTCCCACCCGTAATGTTCTGTGAATCTGTGAAATGCAGACTATTTCATAAAAGCCTTCTTAAGCAAACATTCAGTTGTTTCTTACAAAAATGAGCTCATTTTCTAAAAATACCACATCGAGATATAAAAATTTTTGTCATTAGAGGAGCTCCAGCTCTCTTAAAGTTATTGGCAAGGGCAAGCTAGCCAATAAATTGCAAATTCAGCACAAGAGAAGAGCAGCCTGCGTACAACCCGCTGTTAGGGTATTTTTACACTGGCAACTGTGGCAGAGCTCAGAGACAGCTGAGCAAGCTGAAAGCAGCCCTGTAACAGGAGCATGAGGCTCACTGCAAACCCATTCACCCTGTGTGAAGAAAAAAGACGCATCTCAGCAGATAAAGCAAACTACCTCTGAAACGCTTCAGGGGGTCCAGAACAAGTAATGTCAACTTCTCACTTAAAAGGATCCCATCCCTA
>NW_009718878.1:44527-55699 GCF_000703405.1 Apaloderma vittatum | reverse complement strand
CCTACACGTCAGCACATTATGCCAGCACTACACTTCCTAACAGCCTGCTCTAGGATACACCTAAATTTATGAGAATAAATAGTAATTTTTTAATCTACAACTAACCTTCCCATTTACATCAAAGTAATTTCTGCGTAGAGTTGCAAAGGCTGGTCATAGTGCTACAAATCATTTAAAAAATAATTTTAAAATATTTCAAGAAAATCCTGGAACGGTAGAAGTATGGCAACAAAAAAGAGCAAAGTACATTCTGTGAGTATTTCCAGTAACCTTGCACTTAACCAATGCTCACTAGCTCACGCTGCAGGCATTAAATCTAGAACTTTTCACATCTCTTCCTTCCACTTTATAACAAACCCTTCATGGATTGATATGCAATGCAGAAATCCCTCTGCATTATCTTCTTGTTGATATACCATATCTTAACCATTACAATTGTTATTTCTGTTATCCTCAACTGACTTTTACGCCTGAGTCGGCAAAGAGAAACTGCCAGGTAGCAACCTTACACTTACACAGTGAAAATAATCTCTTTCTTTATTACATTATCTACTGGATCATTAAACACAAAGGCAATGTGAGCAAATCGAAATGAGTCTTGGGTCCTACCAAAGGCCACTTGCTGTTCTAATAGCTCAACTTTAATGGGCAGATTATTAAAAATGTTTCACAAAGATATACAAAAACTGATACATATTTGCCAGCCTTTCTGACCTCTCTTGTGAATCAACCAAAGAACTTGATATAAACCAGCCACTTTCCAGAATATAAATAAAATTGGTGTAGCGAGTAGAGCAGCACAGAATCAATTATTCTTTCACATCCTAATATTTATGCAAACATGTCCTGACACTTTTACAAGAATCTGAGTAGAGCCACAAAAGCTCCATATACGGTTTTAGCAGCATCTTCTTTAGTAAATGTCTCATTACTGAAAGTATCTCATTTCATGTAACTGCAGCTAAAAGCATATCAGCAGTTACTCATGGCTGTCACTTCTACTCAACCTGCAAATCTCCAAAACCAGAACTTGTCAGACATGATCTATTTCATTCTGTTCGAACTCAAGGTTTACAATATACTGTACAACACAGTTCTTATCTTCAGCTTTAAAGGTTTCCCAAATAATATTTCTATAACTAACCACTTAAGTTGCATACTTTGACACAAACCACTGTTAGAAGAAGAAAAAAAGTTAATTAAAACATAACTATAGTCTAAAAAATATTTTTTGTAGCATATGCAGCTTGCTACTTAGAGATTAAGCTTCACATGGACTAGTAAGTGATAAAAGCGATCTTTATAGACACTTATGTGAACCATCAGTGCTACAAATATTGAAAAATTCTATTTCAAATATTGAAAAATCCCATTTCAAATACTGCAATGGTTGGACACCCTTAATTTAGGTTCCATCAAATAACAGTACTACCTTTAATTAACTAAACAACGTTTACTGTTTTCATCATTTATCCTTTAAAACAAAACATACTGATTGCATCCATCTATCTTCCCTTCCGGCAAAAGAAAATTATACAGAATAATAAACATACATTTTAAATATGTAATATTCAGTCTGATTTTGAAGAAAATAAGAGAGGCACAACTTCGCATATTTATCACGCAAGACTAAGCTGTCACAATGAAGCGTGCCGTTAGGGTATTTTGTATACAAGAACCCAGTCCTGCAGAATACGGGAATTAAAGGATGCTCAGCATTTTTCAAAATCATGTTTTATCTCTTGCAAACATTATGCAACTAGACAGTCAACTGTCAATTTAATATGTAATACCATTAACTGGTAGATATTGGTTCAAAACTTGAAGAGTGCTGATAAAACAATAAACCCCAAGTAAGCAAGGCACCAATTCTTCTGTCTCTCTGCAACATGAGGAAATACTGCCCAAAGCTCTTCTCAGAGCTCTGCCAGTAAAATTATACTTTAAAATGCAATTCACCCCCTTATTCCAAACCTGGAGTCTTTAGCAGAGTAATTCCAGTAATGTTACACTATAGAGCAATGGTGCAAACATCAGCAAACTCCTTTTCATTTGTGATTTAACGCAGCATTCTCCCCTTCCAGATTTCAGTTCTATGGCTGGCTTATGTCTTTACTTAACGAACCACAGATGAACAACTCTACCTACCATGAAAAGACATTGTATTTCCTTAAAATTAAAAAACAATTTTCATTCTTCTAGAGAACGGTGATACGACAAAGTCTACAAAAAAATCCCGTAAAAGTCTGCTGGTGAGTCCAATACAGAAGTCTGTTGTTTGCCCCAAGAAGCTGGAGACGCCTGCACAGCCTGACATTTTATAGCAACCTCAAGAACAATAACCACACCAGCTTACTCATGTGGTATGGTTCTTGTAACAGCTGGGAAGAAAGTGCCTAGAAGGGGATAACAATGAATTACCTAAAATGGCCAGCGTTTTGCGTGTGCAAGAATTCATCAAAATTTGCTCCCATTTGAAAATACCTACCTACGTATTTTTTGTTGCACCTTATCAGAAAAATTGTTTACAGTGTGTTTCCCTAGCCATCTGGACTCCATTCACATCAAAAAAAGTTTAACACTTGGAAAGAAAAAATATCTTCATGTGTAAATATTTCAAAGTGTTATTTTCTGCATGTGTGTGTGCCCTCCCACCTTCCAGCAGTTCAGTAACAGCCGAATCTTTACAGAGCATTCATTCATCAAGCCCATGGATAGCACAGAATACACAGTCTCATGAGTGAAACCCAGGAAAGGACAAAGGGAAGGTTAAATGTTCTACAAGTGCGTGCTGTTCAGCAAAATGAATTACAAGCAGAACACAATAATGAACTTCATAATGAATCAGGAAGGTCAACAGCAGGAAAGTACAAACAACACATATTATCTGTTACCAAATGAAGATGGTAACTACCTTACTTGCCACATACAAGTTCCTTACTTTCTAACAAAAGAAGCTAAGTACTGAGCTAGTTTCTAAACCAACACATAACACATGGGGCAAGTGTATGCTTCTCCAGTGAAGAATAGTCCAGAAAAGCTGTGACATCTCAATTCTTAGAGATACTAAAAATCTACTAGACAAAGCAACCTGATCTATTTGGGCCTGTTCTGAATGGAGCATTGCATCAGATGACTTCCAGAAGTCCCTTCCAACTCAAAACTATTTAATGGTTCTGTCAACCTTACACTAAACTACATAAGTATAATCATCAATGCATCAAGCTTTTGAGGAAACCTTGGAACACTACCTACTTGCGCAGAATCAAAGTTCTTTTTTTCCCCTAGAAGTAACTCTCCCCTTGTGTAATCCCAACGATCCTTGTTCAAATCCAATTCCCATCTCTCTCCCTGTCAATCAACTTAAATCCTGTCTCCTGCACAGCCAGTCTCATTTATAAACCCTGCAACCTTTCATTCAATGTCCCTCTTCCTCTCTGCTAGCTTTACCAAATCCTTTGCATTTTCCCAAAGGAAATCACCTTCTTCATCTTCTTGCTTCAGCCTATTTACCCAGTTATCCCAGTCACTCCTAGTCACACTCGTACTCCTCCAGTCTCCCTCATCCTCACCGTGCACTCTTCTCTTTGCTTCCCAATCTCAGGCTCACTGCCTGAGGTTTTCTACCCAGTCTTCATGTCCCTCATCTCTCATTAGATCTCCACTTTCCAGTCTTGCCCACAATGGCTCCAACCTCCAGTGCTCCCAAGATATTTTAAAACTTGATGTAAATGGATATATTGCAAAATCAAATGAGCCTTATTTTAAATAAAACTGAGGTAGACTCAAAGTGAGAATAAAGTTAGAAATCTAGCAGTTAATTTGCAGCAATAAAGTATTTGAGTTTTTAAAAAGGAAGTGAAAGAGGATCCTAAAGGATCCTAAAACATAGACTTACAAATACCCCTCAGATACTCTAAGGTATCTAAGGCAAGCCAAATTTAGCTGACAAGTCCCTGACATTGACATTTCCATGCGTGTCTTAATCCCCATTCACGTGCACTGAAGCTCCACTGAATAAATTGCGTTTAACGGTTTTAAGTTTGGGCAGCAGCAGATGAGAACACTTTGGCTTTGCCTTTCAGGTGCTAAAACAGAAGAAAACAAGAGGCAATGGTCTTTGCCTTTTTGGACCGGGAAGCATGGTTACACTTCCCACAAAGAGGGAGAGGGTAATAGATCTAATTTTACTCTTTATTCCCTTTCACAAAAGGAACATTTGTTCCTTTCAAGATGTAAAATACAAAAGATGTCCCTCTCCAATACTGCATTATTTCAATAATGCCATACACTTGCAAGGGTCCCATTTTAAGTTTCTCCATGTATCCCTGCTGGCATATATTTCTGTGGCAAGCATTTGTTGCTTTTTAATGACTCATTACCATGCACCTTGTGTTTCACCTGTCCTGTTGAAATTTCTTACACTGGATAGAGAGAAGAGAGAACCAACTCTGTCTCTTAAAATGACACGCTTCAATTGTCAAAATAGCCAGCTGTGTGCTGGGACATCAAAGAAAGCTTCCAAAGATCAGCTCACTCTGTCCGTGAAATGAACTGTCATGCAGACTTGTTAAAATGTAATCAGCAAAAGGAAGAACGAAACTAAACATCAGCACATAAACCCCTCGCTCACCTGCACCAGGGCCTCCTTCATAGCAGTCCAGTTTGAAACCCTCCACGCACATTCCAGTACTAGGTAAGGATTGATATGACCTTTCGACTGACCATATTCTGTCAAAGGTTCCCACTGGTTCAATTCTTTTGAGCAACTAAGAAAGCAAAAGCATTATCCATTTGGTTACCAAAAAAATAAAACCTCAATAAAAGTGATTAAACATTGTGTATCAGAATATTATCTGCGTATTTGTCAACAAACAAATTTACAAGCACTGCAGAGGTTCTAACCAAACTGGAGTATTTTTATTTATTTATTTTATTTATTACCAGTTATAATACAGATACCTGTGAACAGGGAAGAGCTGCATTTTGTGTCTCCCAGAACAACTATTTTAAATAGGAAAAATAAATTTTAACTTCAGTCTGTTTCCATCAACAGCAAGTTACATTTTTACAACACATCAGGTATATCACTTCTAAGGGTGTGATAATGAAGAAATAGCTTTTTTTATTCCCTTAAGCTTCCCCAATATCTTAGCTAAGTCTTGAGCTAAATTTTTTCTCATAAATAACATTTTAAACCAGCACTTTACTTCTACTGCAGGGTAAAAGCACTTGTTCTACACCAGCTTTAAGGTCTTACCGAATCCAATGGTCTTCCCAGAGCTGATACTCGGGAAAGATCGAAGGGGAAGCATTGTTCCGTTCATGCTCTTTTTTAGCCTTTTCCATTGCTTTTTCGTAAGTTTCTTGTGCCTAAATAAAACAGAAAACATTTTATTTTCCATCTGCTATAGATATATTGATTCGAGATTCTTCTTAGAAGAAGGTGATGAGAAAACTCTTATAAATTCTAAGTTTAAAAAAAAGTGTAGTGTGTTAGCTCATTCCTGAATGTAGTCATTATTTGGCAGCTTTATAAATATCAGACAAAATTGATGAACATGCTCAAAAACGTCACCTTATCTAGGTACTACATGGTCTTAAGCTCCTGCTTTAGCCGGCAGAGAAACTGTGCCACTTCCAACTTTAGAAGACTGCAGTTGTTTATTAATATTCCAACTATTTTCTTGCTGACCAGAATATTCATGCCAACCACAGAGTTAGTCAAATAATTTCTCTGTATCAAAAGCGTACCTGTTCAAAAAAGCCATGTTGTTCATAGGCAATAGCTGTTGCCGTTTCTGGGAATTTACAGCGTTTCTGCCACAGTCCAGCCCACATATCCTCCTCTTGCAACAAAGAGTAGAGCTCCGCAAGAGAATCCAGTATTTCCTAGAATGTTAAGCACACGTATTTCTCCACAGCCAAGCTGTCCTTATAAAGCACAGCAGAGAGCAAAACCACATATTCTACATTGAGGCAAACTGAGAAAGACGTGGAAACAGAGAATTGTTTATATAAACGTTTTTAAAACTCTAGAAGGCAAGCAACTAGTAACAATCAAGTATTGAAAACAACACCACTGCTGTGTTGTTACATGACAAGAAAAAATGACGATGTTATGGCTTGTACACTGATTCTTGTCTTCCCTAATAGATCAGACCAAATCAGAGAAAACAAAACTTGGTTGTTACCAAGCCAACAACTCAGTCTTTATAGTAAACAGGAACATGCCAAAGTAGATGATAACTACCTGACAGACTACTAAACACCACAGGACCTGTTTACAGGAAACTCCCTTGTTTTGCTAATAATTCTTTAAGGACATAAACCAGCAGGCTTGATTAGGAAAAGCAAACTCCCATTTGCAGGAGACAGAGACAACGTTGACTTCTATGCAAGATTTAAAATTAGGGGCTGAAATGGTTTCATCTAGTTCCAGAGTGCTGCAGAGAATTAACATCAAAATCAGATGGAAAAGAAGGATCAAGAGAGAAAAAATATGCAAATATCAACGACAGATGAAAGAAAACCATGACAAGTAGGTAAGACACAAAGTAGTCTGTATTACAAGTGTCTGCATTCACAAACACACACAGAGAGGAATTTCTTCGCTGAATTAAAAAAAAAAACAAACCTACACTACTTTAACAACCTCCTAAATACGAAGATTTAGACATGGCTGTCCCTTTGAACAACTCTCATGACAAGCGGCTGAGGGAACTGGTGCTGTTTAGCCCAGATAAAAGGAGATGGAGAGGACACCTCAAGGCTCTCTACAACTACCTGAAAGGAGGCTGTAGCGAGGTGGGGTCTGTCTCTTCTCTCAAGTAACAAGCGACAGGACATGGGGAAATGGCCACAAGTTGCACCAAGGGCGATTTAGATTGGATATTACAAAAAATTTCCTCACCAGAAGGATTATCAGGCACTGGAACAGGCTGTCCAGGGAAGTGGTGGAATCACCATCCCTGGGGGTATTTAAAAGATGTGTAGTCATGGCATTAAGAGACCTGACTTAGTGGTGAAGTTGGCAGTGCTAAGGTTACAACTGGACACGACGATCTTAAGGGTCTTTTCCAACCTAAATGATTCTGTGGTACTACTGTAGCACACAGTCACTGCAGTTTTCACATTTCATAAGGTATTTCAATATATATAAGACTACCTGTTGAGGAGGAGTTATGCTTTCCTGCTCATAAAATTCTGTTGTCTGTTTAGGTTTAATTTGTAGACTCAGTCCTTTTTCAAAGGCTTGATGTTCCAGCATCAGTGTCGAACGAAACCAGAGATTGTGAGTTTTACCCAAGTATTTCAGGACACAGGGTCTGATGGGAATGGGAGGAACACACTGTGACATTGCTTCCACAAAACAATTCAGTGCACTCGGCTGGCAATCTCGCTGTACTTGATGGCTACCGCTGCACAAAAAAGGGCTTATTTCACCTGCTAGAGCCTAGAAGAAAAAAATACAAGAATAGTGATCCATTCATATTCTTCAATTTGAGAATTTAGATTAAAAATCTTGTTTATATAGGGAACAATCATTTGTTAAGTGTATTTCTCTTTGTAAATTGAAGGGCTCTATTTCTTTTAAAAGATACACTGACAGAAGTATGCAACATTCACTAGTCGCAAAGAATGGCAAACTTCTCAGAGCAAATGTGCCAGCCATTTATCACACAGATACATTTTCCTGAAACATCAGTCATTTACTAAGAGGAATCAGTAAGTGATGAGAGATTCTCACATGTTGTTGTCTGTCAGACAAGATTTTCCAAAGTCGTGAAAAGAGCTGTATCCAAGTCTTCTCTGCTAACGGTGTAGAAATGTGGCATAACTGAACAAAGGCACTCAGTAATGCGCCAGTCTAGAAACAAAAAGGATATACAGAAATTGGAAAAATAGGATAAATACTATGGGAAAATAGTTCACAACTGTAATAGCTGTTTAAGCAGTAATGCAAATGCCTCTTCCAATCAACATACCAAAAATGTTTCTTCTAGCAATACAGACTGCTGTAACAAGAACTTAATCCTATTTTATGTTGAGACAGATTCATTATTGGAACCATTTAAAAAACAAAAATACGAAATTACATCAGATTGTAAGAGACGTCTACATGAAAAAAAAAATCAGCCAAAAAATCAGAAGTGTGAGGTTAAAAAAAAAAAACACAAAAAACCCCAACACGTCAGGTGTCAGTTTGGAGATTTCAGTATCAAAGTGATTTGCCAGGAAACAGATGACCTGCACCAACCTTCACTTCTCGAAGGGAATCAAGAAATTTGTCATGCCGGTTGGTCAACATGTGCAGCTGATTGCCAATGTCTTTCTCGGAAAGTTCCTTCGTTTTCGGTGTACTGGTCTGATCTCCCGGAGCCAATTCAATGTCTATTTCAACATCCTATACAGAAGTAAACAACTCAAAGCATGCAGATATTTTCTAAGTACTTCTGCTTTATTTTCCATACACATACAAGAAACCTTCTGATCAACTTATTTCAGGTCTTGCTCTTTCTGCTAGTTCAAAGAACTGGGGTCAGATATACAATAGGTACAGCGCTATAGTAAAGAACAGGCTAAATGCAGGTTCTGAGAAACCCAGGCATGGTTAAATCTACCTGGTATTAAACAAAAGATATACTGAAGATTCTGGGCACCTTATCTTCAAGACAGATTCTCCAAACTTATTTACTGAGAAACTAGGAAAAGCTATATTCTACCAGAAAGATTTATCTTTCTAAAGTATTTTCTGTAAATTACCTCTTCTTTGGATTCACTGTTCTCCCTTTCACGAGGCTCCTGTTTGACATGGGTTACCATGGCGAACGCTGCTCTATCATGACTGTCAGCAAGGTTGATAACATTGGTGATGGAGGGCAGCATCGCACCCTGACAGCTCGTCCCAATTGTAGTATTTCTCTCACACACCGCCAACAGGAGCTAAGACATCACAGAGCAAGAAGAGTTTCAAATATGCATTAAACTAAAGTGTTTCAAGGAAAACATCACTGTGGTTTAATAGTTATCATCAAGATAAAAGCTGCATTAATATTTAAGGCCTATTTATCACTTTATAAATACGCAAATAGATTTTCATCCTAATTGATCTCATTTTGTCGCCATTTTGAATTTCATGACCATACTTTCAAGATTGTTTTTCAGGACTCTCCTGAAAATGCCAAAAAAGACTCTTCTCTGCTTAAATACTGTATTTTGTACTTTTTGGCACATATATTAAGTTTCCTCAATCAGCTAATGTATACGGACTCTCACCGTTACAATGAAAGTCCTCCCAAAAAAGATGTGGGGGAAAGAAAACAAGGAAAAAAAAAAAAAAAATCAAACAAATCAACACTTTTCTTCTCTCTGGAAGAAGTTCTAATACTTTTAGAAGTACAGCTATGCTCATAGTAACTGTAAATTCATATTTTTAATATGTAGTTCAAAAAAAAAAAGTTCTATCTTGTTTTAAATAAACCAATCACAAATGCAATTTCATTTCAACGCAATCCCACTTAACAGTTGTCGCACCACCAGAGCAGACACACTAGCCTTTAGAGCTTTCTTGAAATTATCTACTACAACAATTCTTGTATTTTTAGAATCAGCGTAATTTAAAAAAGATGGGTTTTCTTATGAAGTATTAACCTGGTAACTAAGCATTTTGTAGATAAAGTACATTTTAAAGGCTGTTAATTAAAGCCACTTTCCAAGCACACATTTCATAGTTTAGAAGCCGTATTTATTTTTAAGCACCACAGGAAGCATCTCAGAAAGCAGACAGTATTTTTAGCTTTGATACAGATAAATGCAGACTACAAGACACACACTGCATAATGCTTTTACACCTAGACAAGAAAAATACGGTATAACACATTCCTTGAATTCCAATAGTATTTCTGGTACCAACGGTTTCCCTACCTCAATGCACTGTTTTATCCAAAAGTGATTTCCCATCGCTTCCCAGTTTTGAGAACAGGTCACATACAGGAGGCGCTCATAAACACGACGTTTCATAGAATTGTCAAAGACCTCAAAAAATTTGGCTCGGATGAGTGGCTGGGCACAACGCAAACCCGAAAGAAATGCTGGCTCAAGTTTAGCAGTAAGTTCACTACCAGAAAGATTCTCATCCCTAAAATGAATAAAGACGAAACGACAGAGACATTAGAAAGAGAAGCCTTCTAGGTTCTGTACGTAAAATACTAAAAATCAAAAGAGGCACTAATCTGCAGAAGCCCACATGGTGTGGCATGCATCCAAAAGT
The DNA here is from genome assembly GCF_000703405.1 of Apaloderma vittatum. NCBI lineage: Eukaryota > Metazoa > Chordata > Aves > Trogoniformes > Trogonidae > Apaloderma > Apaloderma vittatum. Next base: position 45,426 of record NW_009718878.1, on the reverse strand, counting down.
GACATTTTAAAAGCAAATAAAACATTGCTCGTTAGAAAACTTCCAAAGAACTACTGGAAAACTCTTTCAGGATAAAATCTGATAACTGTGAAACAATTTCAGCCACATCTGTATTCTGTTTGAAGTGCCAAGTGATATTTATTGATAAAAACTTCCGAACACCGTGTTGACACCAGGGCTTTGCACAGTTAACCAGCAAACAGTACAGCAGCCAGCAGTAACGCAAAATAAGGGAAATCATCAGCACAAAGTAAAATACTGGCATTTGTTGACATGGCAACTATTTTAATTATTTCATCATGTTATAAAAACTGCCAGTTCAGGTGGAAAAGTAACTCTCCTGAGAGTGTAATTTACAATACATTTCCAAGAAAAAAAAGATTCTTTATACCCTACAGATGTGACAAGACAGAGAGAATTCAGCTGTCACCACAGTGTTTAGAATACAATCAGTGTTTAGAATCTTGGGAAAGAAAAAGGTTGGGGTGGTGGAGATATTTTAGCAGAGCCAAAAAGAAAACCCTTTCAAAGTGATTTCTATTTTCAAATTGTCTTCTCTAAATATGTATTGTGATCTCAGTGAAATTAATTGATTTTGTACTTTTGGAGGGGGAAAAAAAAATAAATCATCACTTTGTTGAGACCAAAGAAGATTGATTGCATGTTATAAAGGTCATATATGGTACAAATTATGAACCAATAAGCTGCAATAAATGATTAATTGCTATAATTACCTATAGACATAGTTAACAAGGTCTAAGAACTGGGCATTTAATTCAAGGTCTTCTGGAAAACGCTTTTCAATGTAAGTCATCATTTTCACTAGTAAAATGGACTTCTCCCGGAGAGTAGGTGTCTGTGTTAAGAAAAGATATGATTAATTTTGTCAATTCATCTTA